>NC_072380.2:138718461-139018942 GCF_028885625.2 Pongo pygmaeus
CTCTCTATCTCCCTTTATTTATATTTTTTTACTATATGAATTTGGTAATTCAAATTATTGCCCTTAAACTCAGTTCACTTTTCTGTAGAATGAAATGGCAGCTCTTGTCTGGACTGTCTTTCAAGGAATTTTATGAGGATCAAAAGAGATAGATAATGTCTCATTTTATAAATTAAATTCCTTTGTAAGTATAAATATAGTGTTTATTTTCCATTTTTATGTCTTAGATGACTTTGGGGTGAGAATGCATAAGAAAAGAAAACAAACATTTATTGGTTTGCCTGTTTATTGACTGCCCATTCATGCAATCATTTATCATTGCAAATATTTATTGAGAAGCCACAAAAGACCAGACTCTATGAAATTCTTGCACTTATACTATTTTATGTAACATTTACATTGGCCCTGAAAGATAGTTATTATTTTCTCTATTTAGAAATTTAAAATTCAGAAAAGATGCATAATTAGACCAAGGTCACATGGCTGGTGGCAAGGTTGAGATGCTACTTTGGGTCAGTCTGACTGTAAATAAGACCAGACAGTACATGAACAGGAAGAGAAGTGACTTTAAAAAAGATGTTAAAACCTTGAGATGTTTTTGATGTCTTACCCAGACCCTTTGCTGAGTAATAAGGATTTTGTGCCTCTTACCACCTCTGCAATTTTCCATCTGATAAAATTAGATATTTCTTAAGCCTTACCCTAAACTGGCAAAGTCATGCAGACTTATTGAAATTTGTGTTTGACAAGATGGCAATTTAAATTCTTCTCTCAGTTACAGATCATCCATCAGTCACCAAGTAGAACAAAATGTGGAGTGACTTGGAGAACAGGGTAACAATGGCACTCAGGGTAACTGAGGCAATCACAAATGATTCAGTGAGTTTCTATCATTTTTGGAAGGGCAGAGGGCAGAAGAAACTAGGCTTTTAAGGCAAAACATACAGGATAATTGTGGCTCCATAAATAATTGTCACTCTATGGTCTTCAAGGTGGTGACAGCACACTGATTTCAAAATTGCAACTTAGGTCCCAACCATAACCTGCATAACTGTAGAGTCCTCACCACTTTTCTTATTGTCTTCTTTGTCTGGTCCCCTGGATTTCTCATGGTGGGATGAGGTGGCGGGAGGTTCTCACATAGACTCACCATGTCAGGCTGGGTTTCAACTCACAATGCTTCATGGAATCTGCCTGAATTTCTACTTTCAGTACTCCACCTGGGTCATCATTCCTATCATTGCTGCTTCTTTTCTCCTAAGCTCTTAACTTCAGCCTCCTCTAGGCTCTGACCATACCACTGTTGTAGCTTCTCTGTGTGTGGGTCACGTGACTCCTGCCACCAAGGTTCTTTCTTTTTTTCATCATCACTGAACAGATTTTTGGATGAATCCTTTCATCCATATCTAGGCCCTCATTGATATTGGTAGCTAAAGAACCAAGCTGGGGTTCTTGGAATTACTGTGGACTGGAGGAAAAGAAAGTGAAATAATGGATTCTATCACTTAATTCAATCCAATAGATTGCACTTGCTGAGAAGGATTCCATGGCATTGCTGCTTGAGCCCCATTGTTGCCATCCTTTTGTTTATATGCAGCTCTTTTTTACTGGCCACAGAAGCTTGTTCAAAACTGATTTAAGAAACAGTCTCCACATGGCACAGAGGCAGGTGATCTCATGGCCTTGATCTCATGAAGACAGCAAAAGATGAGCAGAGCCACCTCCAGCTAAGTGTAGTGGCAGAGCACATAATGGCAGAAGCCCTAGTGTGGTGGAGCCCCAGCTTCTTTTAGGAAAGTCTTTATTTATTATTGCCTTGCTGAGAAATGGTAAGAAGAAATTGGACTGACCTTTTGGAGCAGAATGAAGTTGTGTTATGCTTGCTGCCCATGCCTATCTTAAAGAGATATGGAGATACTTAGAAAGATTCTGAGTACAAGGTGTGGCTGATGCTAGAATCTGTTCTAATCTTGCCAACCTATCCTATTAATGAATCTCACAAAAATCTCCATAAGTGTGTGCTCCTCTGTGTGTAGATGTAGGCCATGAGCACTTGAGCTGTGGCACTGGACTTAAAGACACCCATCTTATGTGACCATAGCAGGTTATATATATATATATGTATATATTTTTGAAGATATTCAAGGGTTTTTATTTTTGTTTTTTGAGTCTGGGTCTCGCTTTGTCACCCAGGCTGGAGTACAGTGGTGAGATCATAGCTTACTGTAGCCTCGACCTCCCGGGCTCAAAGATCCTCACACCTCAGCCCTGCAAGTAGTTGAGACTACAGGCACATATCATCATGCCTGGCTAAATTAATTATTTTATTTTATTATTTATTTATTTATTATTAAGTATTTATTGATCATTCTTGGGTGTTTCTCAGAGAGGGGGATATGGCAGGGTCATCAGATAATAGTGGAGAGAAGGTCAGCAGATAAACACATGAACAAAGTTCTCTGGTTTTCCTAGGCAGAGGTCCCTGCGGCCTTCTGCAGTGTTTGTGTCCCTGGGTACTTGAGATTAGGGAGTGGTGATGACTCTTAAAGAGCATGCTGCCTTCAAGCATCTGTTTAACAAAGCACATCTTGCACCGCCCTTAATCCATTTAACCCTGAGTTGACACAGCACATGTTTCAGAGAGCAGGGGGCTGGGGGCAAGGCCATAGATCAACAGCATCCCAAGGCAGAAGAATTTCTCCTAGTACAGAACAAAATGGAGTCTCCTATGCCTACTTCTTTCTACACAGACACAGTAACAATCTGATCTCTCTTTCTTTTCCCCACATTTCCCCCTTTTCTTCTCAACAAAACCGCCATCGTCCTCATGGCCCGTTCTTGATGGTCGCTGTCTCTTCAGAGCTGTTGGGTACACCTCCCAGAGGGGCGGCCGGGCAGAGGCGCTCCTCACTTCCCAGATGGGGCGGCCGGGCAGAGCCGCTCCTCACATCCCAGACAATGGGCGGCCGGGCAGAGGCGCTCCTCACATCCCAGACAATGGGCGGCTGGGCAGAGGCACTCCTCACCTCCCAGACGGGGCGGCCGGGCAGAGGCACTCCTCACCTGCCAGACGGGATGGCCGGGCAGAGGCGCTCCTCGCCTCCCAGATGGGGCGGCCGGGCAGAGGCGCTCCTCACTTCCCAGATGGGGCGGCAGGGCAGAGGCACTCCTCACTTCCCAGATGGGGTGGCCAGGCAGAGGTGCTCCTCACTTCCTCCCAGACGGGGTGGCGGCCGGGCAGAGGCGCTCCTCACCTCCCATAGCAGGTTATATTAAGAGAGAATGGCTTGCTCTTTGAAACAGGACACCTTCCTCTTAAACCAATGTTAATAGTTGTGTCTCAGTCACTACTATAGAAAGGAACTGTTGAACTGCAAGACATGCTATAGATCAGCGGCAATAACAGTAGCTAAGGAGAAGAGGATGTCCTAGAACACTGGACAGCCCTTATATTCTCTCTCCCCAACATGATTATGGGGTTCTTAGAGTGATCATGGGAGGGAGGAAGAGAAAGTGAAGAAAGGCATTTTTGAAATAGATGCTATATCGTCTCAGGATCATTCATTGTTAATATTAAAAAGAATTTGCACTCAAACTGTTGAATCAGGACCTATCGAGTAATCAAGTAATTCTCCCATAGGGTCTTTGAAGTCTTTGGTTGACTTCCCTGTAGTTCAACCATCTGCCACTCTATGCCAGAATCCCATTTCTGGACACAGCTTAGATTTTCCTTCTGCCTAGAGACCTCTTAGCACCTATTAAATTAGTGGATACAAACAAAGTTAGGGAGAGGTTGCAGGTAGGGCCTTGAGGCTATAGTTCAGCTAGGGCTTAGCAGGTAGGGCCTTGAGGTTAGCTTCACAGCCAGTATTTTTGGAAACATGCTTGCATACTGTATACATTTACATGCTTCTATCCATGTAATAATTCATTCAGTAAATTATGAAAAAATGGCAGTGCTCTTATTATTATTATTTTTTGTGTGTGGAAGAGACTGAGGCTAAGAAGGCCTGGATGTTTTGCATGAGGTCATGCAAGTAAAGTTTGCTAAGCCAGGGTTTGAGCCCGGGTCTTCTGACTCAAATCTGGTGCTGCTTCCATGACTGTGGGCTGCTTCTCAGGATCAGAACCAGCCCTTATCAAAACCATGAACTTGATGGAGTTGTCTTTGGGCTTTCAATGTTATTCCTTGTACCTTTTACTCTCACCCAAAGCCAGAGATGCAATATGTGCTTTCTGTTAAGTCTATTGGCTCTCACATGTGATGAAATAGAAAAAAGACACAGGCTTTGGAATCAATTTTGATACAAACAGGACTGGCTTTATGGGCTTACAAGCCACGCACTTGCCCAGGATGCTGCCCCCAGATAGATTTGTACTTGGTTTAATGCTCTTCTGTCTCTGTCTTGAAATTCTTCGTAATCTGTTGAACACCTGGTCCTGCATTTTTATGTTACACTGGACTCTGTAAATGAATAGCTGGTTCTGCTAATAAATTTAGGACTTTGGTTATGTTTCTTAATTTCTCTGGACCTCAGTTTTCACATCTGTAAATTAGAACCAGTACAGTTATCCATATCTCAAAGTGTTCTTGGGAAGAATAAATCAGATAGAATTGCAAATTGGCTAACAAGCTTTTGTACATGCGTACGAAAGATTTGTCCTCACTAAATCTTAACCTATTTACATCTAATCTAGATGGAAACCTCTTCACTAATGCCTTACTAGGTGAGCACTAAAACATTCGTCATATCCATGCAGAGCTTAGTTTTGTGCAAGGGAAGATGGTTATTTAGATTTTGCTGTCGTGGGAGCAGATTAAATAACAAGGGAATAAAATTCCCTTTTCATGCACTAGTTACTAGTTTGAAGAAGTGTGTAGACTTGGTAAACAGGGTGATGAGGAAAACAAATGCTGCAGCAGAAACATTGGCTGAGAAATCAGTTTTTATGACTCCCCAGCCAATACCAGGAGCACTCGTACTTCTCAGAGCAGCACTGAGCTTGCTCAGCTACGGTTGGCCCTTGCCCTGGCCCAGTGTAAGGTGAACAATCAAAACAAAACAAAACAAAACCAACAGACAAACTAGAAAACCAAAGTAAAGAAGAGAAGAGAATGCAGAAACTGAGGTCTAAAACTAAGGATGTTTTTAAAACTTTGTGTCTGGGGCTGGTCTAGCTAGTTCAAATATATTATTTCATTTAAACTTCCTAGAAACCCCATGAGGTAGGTAACATTAGTAGCATTTTGTAGATGAGGAAACTAAGCTCACAGAATACTTACAACTTTACAGTATCCCATAGAATTGATAGTGTTTAGAATACAAACTATTTGAAAAGAACAGAGCTAGATGAGATAATCAAGATTGTCTAGACAGTGATGTCCAATGTGTTGCATCTCATGCCTCAACTGTAAGTTTTTTTTGGTAGGGCTGTGCTATGGTTTGCATATTTGTCCCTTCCCAAACTCATGTTAAAATTAAGTCTTCAATGTGGTGGCATCGAGAGATGGGGCCTTTAAGAGGTGATGGAATCATGAGGACTCTGCTCTCACTAATGGATTAATCCATTTATGGATTAATGGAATAATGGGATAATGGATTAATGGGTCAGCATGGGAGAGGACCTGGTGGCTTTATTATAAGAGGAAGAGAAACTTGAGTGAGCACATCAGCATGCTCAGTCCCCTCACTATGTGATACCCTGTGCCACCTCAGGACTCTGCAGACAGTCCCCACCATCAAGAAAGCCCTCACTAGATGTGACTCCTTGGTCTTGGACTTCTCAGCCCCCATAACTTTAAGAAATAAATCCTTTTTCTGTAGCATGCATCAGTATCTCCTAGAAGGTTTTTACAGCATAGGTTGCTGAGCATCACCCACAGAATTTTTGACACAGTCAGTCTGAGATGGGGCCTGAGAATTTGCAGGTTCCTAGCTGAGGTCAATGCTGCTGTCTGGGCCAACTCTGTGAGGACTTCCTATTGGTAACTTTCTTGACCATTGATCTGATTCCTCTTAAAATGAAATGAAATTATTCAAAGATGCATTTAAAAAAATCATACAGACTTGTTTTTTTAATGTCTGTCAACAGCACGGGATTTGTCAATAAGTTCTGAAAATTGCATCGAAAATTGTTTAATTAGTTTTTGTTTTGGCAGCACATGTATGAAAATTGGAATGACACAGAGATTAGCATGGCCCTGGTGCAAGGATGACATGGAAATTCATGAAGCATTCCCTGTTGTTTGGAACCCTTCTGCATTGTTGGTGGGAACATAAAATGATGCAACCACTATGGAAAATAGTATGGAGGTTCCTCAAAAAATTAAAAATAGAATTATCATATAATCCAGCAATCTACTTTTGGAAATATATCCAAAATAAATTAAAGCAGGATCTTGAAGAGGTATTTGCATACCTATATTCATCATAGCATTATCCACAATAATCAAGAAGTAGAAGTAACCTAAATGTTTGATGACAGGTGAATGGATAAAGAAATGTGGTATATACATATGATGAAATATTATTAAACTTAAAAAAGGAAATACTATCCTTTTTTATTGTGTAGCACATGCTACCACATGAATAAACCTTGAGGTCATTATATTAAGTGAAATAAGCCAGTGACAGAAAAGATATATACTGTGTGATTCCATTCATATAAAGTATCAAAAGTAGCCAAACTCATAGAAACACAAAGTAGAATGGTGGCTTCCAGGGTTTGCAGGGAGAGGAAACTAGAGTTAGTGTTCGATAGTTATAGAGTTTCAGTTTTACAAGATGAAAAAGTTCTAGAGATCTGTTGCAAAACAATATGAATATACTTAACACTACAGAACTATATACTTAAAAATGATGAAGAGGGTAAATTTTACACTGTGTGTATTTTATCACAATTTTAAAAATTGTTTATGTAAAGATAACACCTTCCCTGTAGGGCATAGCAATCCTCTGTTTTAAACATGTTTAGAGAGAAGTGGAGAGGGACTCTCCTTGTGGCCACTCTAATGGGAGCCAGCTATTTATTCTAACTCCAGTCTTAGCAAGTCCCATGTTCTCTGTGGATCTTGCCTCTCCAAGGTCCTTCTTTAAAGTATGGGTGCTGGGTCCAAGCCAAATATTCTAATCTGGTCTGTGATGTGACCTGGGTAGTAAGGATTTTTGAAAGCTCCTTGGAGCTTGAATTGTAGCCATGGCTATAGGGCATTGGTTGGATCAGTGATTTGTCACTTGTGGAAGGCTAAAAATAATCTTCTTCAGGGTCTTGTCAAACTACATATGCTGAAGTCTTCTCCATTCTCTTCCTCACTGTCCCAGGTAATTCCAATTACCATCATCTCCTCTCCCTCAACTAATATGAGAAATATAACATTAGAAAGCCCTTTTCAGAGAAAATATGTTCATGAATCTCAGTTGCAGGAGCTTGGGTTCATTGTCAGCTGAGTTTGTGCCTCATCCTTATTGAGATTGGTAAGACAGTCATAGTTTGGGCTGCACATGTACACATAGTCCACCTATCCTTTTTAATCCTCAGAGTCGGTCAAAGCTTACAGGTAAAATATAGCACTGGGGCTTAAAACCAAATTGCAGAATGATAACAAAACTTCATTATTTTGTTTAGAAATTAAGTTTGACAGACTATGAATAATTTGGAAGATGATCTGAAGAACAAAGGAATAAAATTTTATTATAAGTTCAACACTTCTGTGGAGGTATTAAGCCCTGCCAAGGGTTATTTTCCTTGACTTCCTAAAAATCAGCGGTGTCAGAGGGAATTTGAACAATCCTGGGGATTTTAACTGTAGTGTCAGGGTGTGCTTAGTATAGAATAATCCCAAGTGGAAACAATTTTCTACATATTTAGTCATTGTAAGCCAGTTTAGATATCCATGAGATCAGAAATTTGGCAGTACAGGAGAAAGGGAGCTTGCCAACTTAATGCTGTTTAATATTAATTAAATTTGATATAACCCAGTTATATATTTTTCAGATATTCCCAGGCAGAATGCCAGAGAAGAAGAAATAAATCTATATTCATATTATACATAGTTATATTATCAAAATTTATTCATAATTATACATTCACATTATGTAATATATATTATCATATCTTCTAATTTTCTGAACATTTCTAGAATAACTGAAAAGGAGGAATGGATTACCAAATCAATAATTTTCATGAAATAGAAAAATTTACTTGTGTACTGACACAAGTATTGTTCATACAAATACAAATTCTCTGTATAGTGTGAAGAAGGCTAAAATAATGCTACATGTCCACATGTCCTATGCAATAAACATACAGGAGTGGGAGCAATTACAGTTGCCCAGAATTTTGTGAGAAGATACCATGGAGGAGGTGATTACTTAGCTGTGTTTAAAAGCATTTCTAAGACTATACAATACCACTGGGAAACACTATTACTGAAGTGGTGCTACCTTGGAAAGGTATCCAGTAACACTTAAAGAAGAAAAGGAGGATAGCAATCTTGGTGGATATTCACTGCATCAAAACTTTGATGGCTTTCTCTTTAGGATGATGATCACATCTTACACATGCAATAAAACTGTCATTGTTCCTTTGTCCTCTGGTACAAGTGTGTGCTATTTACAACAGGGCAAGAAGTATTCAATTTCTACTGTGTATCCCAATTTCTGTTATAGTCTTTCTAATATTTAGATGATTAATAATTAATGAAATGTATAGAAAATTAAATTAAGCTTCTCAGCATTGGCTTTAATGTAGCAGACACACTGGTTGTACACATGGGAGAGAGTGGAAAAAGTTGTGGCTACAGAGTCATAGAACCTGCGTCCATGATCCTTGTCATGTTCTAAAACTTACCCCACAGACCTCAGATTTGGTTAGATATAAGAGAGTGGATAAATCTATACTTCACAAGCCAGAATTATTAATAAACTCAGTGGGGAGTTTTGAAAATATGCAGATTCTCAAGAATGGTTAGCCCACAATTTATGTATGAAGTAAGCCCTAGGAATGTGCATGTATAAAAATCGTCCAGAAGAGATTGTGGCTTCCAACCAAGATGGGATAACAGAAACTTTGTTAACTCTTCTGCAGAAACTAAAAAACTAGACAAAACATATGACACAATGATTTTTAAAACATTAGATACCAGACAACAGAAGGCAATAACTCCTGAGAGATAGAAAACAAATGAGGTGATCCCTGAAGTTATCTCAGCTAACTGCTTTGAGAGAATTTCCAGGTTGTGTTGTTAGTGGGAGGGATCCAGATTGAGCCTGGTGGTCTCTGTGCATTGGGAAAATTGACTTGGGAATCTAAGGAAGCCGAAGTTTCCAGAGTTTACAGGGTAAAGTACCAGAGAAGAGAGAGTAGTACATAGAGAGGACTCTGCAAAATTGCAGAGTTGTCCCTCTAGTCTTCATCTGAGTACTAATCAGTTGCACACATGTAGAAAACCACACAAGGACAAGGAAAAAGGCAACATCAACTCTTGATAAAAACTCTGAGCAAACCAGAATAAAAAAGAAAACACACTCAAGTGATTAAAGGGCATTTGTGAAACCTATAGGTAACATTATACTTAAAAATGGAAAAATTATTTTTCTTTAAAATCAGGACCAAGAGAGGATTATCTGCTCTCATCACTTCTATTCTATGCTGCACTGGACATTCTAACCAGTGCAATTAGGCAAGAAAAAGAAAAAAATGCATCCAGATGGAAAATGGTGAAGTAAACTTGTCTTTACTTGCAGGTGGCCTCATTTTTTAAGTAGATAATCTCATGGAGTTTATGTAACAGTTATTTGAACTAATAATTAAGTTTAGCAAAGTTGCAAGATAGAAGATTAACATACAAAATTCAATTGTATTTAAATATGTTAACAATAAATACTTGGAAATTGAATAAATATGATTATTAATAGCATATAAACATGAAATACTTAGGAGCAGCAAGTGGGAAAGAAGAATGTAATCCAAGTATATAATAATTAATATTCTTAAAACTTGTACAGCATTTTCTACTAGCTTTGAAGATATTGGATGTTAGTAGTGAGTGGTGATTATTAAATGAGATAAATGCCTGCGCAGAAAATGAGGAACAAAGTATGGCACTTACATTGGGAATTTTGTAATGCTAGTAAAAAATATACATGGTTTTCAAGCACCGTCCTTCCTCCAAGTCATGGTTTCTTTTAGAATTTGGGATTGTAGAAACATTCCTTTCTGTGGAGAACAATGCAAGCTACGCGATTTTTTCTATTTCCATTGCTGCTGTGGTTAGCTGAAAGCTCAGAACCAATGATGAATTATAGTCTTTATAATTATAAAATACCTATCAATTTTATATCTGACTATATTAGTTCTGCTGCAGAAACTAAAAAACTAGACAAAACATATGACACAATAATTTGTAAAACAGTAGATATCAGACAACAGAAGGCAATAACTCCTGAGAGATAGAAAACAAATGAAGTAAGCCCTGCAATTATTTCAGCTAACTGCTTTGAGAGAATTTCCAGGTTGTGTTGTTGGTGGGAGGGATCCAGATTAAACCTGGTGGTCTGGATGTATATCTGATGTATATATATCTGATGTATCTTTCCTTTGGTGCTAGTTTTTTGTTTCAATTAACTTTCTTATAAACTGCCTATTTCTTATTGAGAAGAGAGGAAAAAATAAGTATGTATGCACATTATAAAGATATGTGTAATTGTATGTAATATATATATATGTACATGGAAAACCCTAGCTACATATTTATCCACATTCACTCAATAAACATGTAGGAACTACTGAGGCAGATTTTAGAAAAATCCTACCTGGAAACTAGCCTCATTATTTTACACTCACCCAGCATTTGTGAGTGAGTGTGTGTGTATGTGAGTCTATCTTGTGTGTTTGTGTCTACCTTGATTCCATTGAATCTCATTCTTTAGGGATGTTGGGTTGAAAGAAAATCCATCCTTTTTTGGCCAAGGAGGATGAGGCGTTAGTTAATTAAATTCCTCGTAGGCGTTTTTCCTGATGCAATAATACTAAATCCAGGGATAAGTTGTCTTGGCAACTGCTTTGGCAACTGTTACTAACGTGCTTTTTAGGCTTGTGAATAAACATGTTTGAAAATGTAAATCACAAGCTGAGGTTCAACAGACTTTTTTTCTTGTTCTTCCAAAGAAACTGGACACTAATTGATAATACAGTGTACTTCCATTTATGTTTGAATAATGCAGCAACATTTAGAGCTCAGTCTTTGGACAATTACATATATTATTCATGCTTTCAAAATGTAATGAAGATACATACTTAATATAAGTTTTGCAATTGAACTTTATAACCAAGCTCAGAGATGGTTATAGTTTTTGGCAGAGATTTTTAATTTTCTTCAAATGCTTTCTTGGGATTCACAAAACAGCTTCAAGCATAAACATGTTTAGCTTGGGGGAAAGGGAGGGGCAAAGACAATGCAAATATGATGACATACATATGCAAAAATTATTCTGGTGGTGAATCTGGCAAAAATTTGACTATAGTCCTTTTCTCTAGTAATTTCTTTTTAATTAAAAAAAATACCTTTTAGCATTCAACGCACTGAAAAAATTGGCTAGACAGTCGATTTGTTAACTATCAATTTTGTGGCCAGCTAATGTACACTGACGTCCTTTCTTAACACTAAAATAATATGTACCAATAGAACTATTTTTACTAGATAATAAAGTAATCTTCACTTACAGAGGCTTCATATTGAGTTCTTTACAGAATCCTAGGGAATTAAACAATTATGCAACAGTAAAAAGGGCCCAAGATAATTTTGTCTGAATACTTCACCTTATAGAAATGGGTATTGAGATTCAGATAAGCCATAAATATCCTAAGCCTATGATTAACTATGATCAGGCCACGTGTTCCCCAATGTAACATCATAGCAGCCTTCTCTGAACATAGTTCTGGCTAAAACAACCCCTTCATGATATTTTTTCTTCCTTATAGAGATGACATGGTATGGTTTAAAAATATGGGCTTCTGGGTTATATAGATGTCGGTTTAAATTTGGGTTACTTACATTGAAAACAACAACAACTAACTTCCATAATCTTGATGCTCATCTAATTCTTATGATCAGGTAGTGACTTCCCTGTCTATAAAATACATGGAGGGTTTCTACCAGCTGGAGCTTATAAAGATGACAAAGGGCTAAAAATTCCGTAGAGAGCTTCAATAGTAGACTCAATCAAGCCGAAGAAAGAATCAATGAGCTCAAAGACAGGTCATTTGAAATTACCCAGTCAGAGGAACAAAAAGGAAAAAAAAAAGAGTAATGAAAGCCTGTGGGAATTATAGGACACCATCAAGCGAAACACTAAAGATGACAAAGGAAATTTGTGAGATGCTGATCCCACTCTGCCATGAGAACTTTATAAAGTGTACAACACATGGTTATAGTCAATAGCTCTACAGAACAAAATGTGTTTTACAATTGGTTTTCATTTAGTGCCCACTGGTGAACTGTTTCATTTTGGGTTGCTAAGGAAGAGGCTGCTGGCTTGTTCTGTCGGAATCTTTTTCTCTGTGACCCATTTTGCTCTTTTTCCATATAGCTTATTGGGCAACAAAAACCTTGCTTCTTAGTTCTTTGTATGTCACAGTTTTAAAAGCCTGCAAGATACTACAGCTCTCTCTCTCTAGCACAATGTGCTTAGCTCTTTTTTAAGCCCAGCACTTCTGAAGTATATGATATGTTCCTTCAAAGAGAGTCACTTACGAGGGCAATACTGTTCAATAGAACTTTGATGGAAATGTTCTGTGTCTGCACCGACCACTATGTTAGCTACTAGCCTCATGTGACTTTTGAGCATTTGACATATACCTACAGTGATGGAGGAGCTGAATGTTTAATTTTATTTAATTTACATTTAAGTTTAAATAGCCATATGTGAATAGAGGCTACTATATTGTACAGTGCTGATCTACAAGTTGAGTGGAAATATATGGGGAGCCTGGTTCTCTATCTCCCTTTCTTCCCACTTTCCTCAACTCTTTCTACTTCAAGTTTTTTTGTCTACATGCTAAGGTAATCTAGGCCAAGTAGCAATCCTAGTGTTATTATTCCAAGGAAACATATGTGCCTTTTAATGGAATCCTTTTGGGGGCAGTCTAAACTGGAAAAAAAAAATTTCAAGCTCTGTAGAATCCTGGTAGGGAAAATCCTTTGAGGTTAAAGTGGTTATCTTGTGTCCCTGAAACCACACCTGTGGATAATCACTCACTGCCAGTTTAGAACACAGGTCTAGTTGAGCATCACCATTATTATTGGTGCTGATATTTCTTGATCTGCTATAGTAATATTTTACCCTCTTTAAATAATCTGATATATGTTTTAAGACAAATAGCTTTTACATTTTATTTTCTTCTGGAGAAAGGGTCTCACTCTGTTGCCCAGGCTGGAGTGCAGTGCTATGATGTCACAGCTCACTGCAGCCTTGAACTCCTGGCCTCAAGTGATCCTTCTGCCTTGTCCTCTCAAAGTGCTAGAATTACAGGCATAAGCCACCGCACTTGGATGGGACTCTGACGTAGTTTGGATGTTGTCCCCCTCCAATCTCGTGTCAAAATGTAAGCCCCAGTGTTGGAGGTGGGGCCTGGTGGGAGGCGATTGGATCATGAGTGCGGATTTCCCTCTTGGTACTGTCATCATAATGGTGATTTCTCGTGAGATCTGGTTGTTTAAAAGAGTGTAGCACCTCCAGTCCCTCTCTCTCTTGCTCCTATTCCAGCCATGTGATGTGGCTACTTCCACTTTGCCTTCTGCCATGATTGTAAGGTTCCCGAGGCTCCCTGGAAGCCAAGCAGATGCCAGCATCATCCTTCCTGTATAGCCTTCAGAACCATGAGCCAATTAAACCTCTTTTCTTTATAAATTACCCAGTCTCAGGTATTTCATTACAGTAATGCAAGAACACACTAATACAGATTGTATTCTAAAAACAGGTAACAATTTCATTTTTCAAGCTCTGCTCATCTATTTCTAGTCTGCCATTCCCATGAGTTATGTAAATACAGATAGCACCTGCACCACAATAGTTTCTTTAAATCTTGTGCTCATTCATTGCAGGAACACCACACTTCCTTCTAGTAGTACTGTAGGGAAACAAGAAGAAACAAGATGAACACAGGCATTCGTTGTCTGGGGTGTAGCCCTTAGAAAGGTTTCCTAGTTTCAGTACAAATTTCTCTCTTTCATGTTTGGTGTCTGGCTTGGAGATTTTTTTGGGGGGAGAAATTTTTGTATCTCAGCTTCTGAAGTCACATCCTTTAGCAGTATTTGTGTGTGTGTGTGTGTGTGTGTGTGTAGATAAAGTCTCACTATACTGCTCAGGCTAGTCTTGACTCCTGGCCTCAAGTGATCCTTTCACCCTGGCCTTCTCTTGAACATTGATATTTGAGTACATGACCTGTCATCACTGAAGCCAAGCTCTGTTCCATCAAGATTTGGTTTTCTAGACCCCAGCTGGCTCATTGCCCAGTCAAGTAAGAATCAAAGGTCAGCGCCTTCTCAGGAGCTGAGTACAGGGCTGTTGTCTAAAGCTGTAGTCCAATCAGTTACACCCTAAAATGGTGCCCAAATGTACCATTTAACTCGCCATGATGACTGCACTGGTCCATTCCGCAATGTTCCCAACTTCTCTTAGCTGCCAAAAAGATCCTTTTTATACTTTTTTTCTGATGGTCTGAACAGTCTGATTTTTTGCACCTTCATAAAAACCTTCACATCTAGAGTAGTGTGGTACCAAAATAATTTGTGCCCCACTGATCACTCACTGATGAGCAATTTGATCAATTAGCTGAAAATTTAAAGAAAACTGTAGTGTTGGCGGGGTGCGGTGGCTCTCACCTGTAATCCCGGCACTTTGGGAGACTGAGGCAGGTGGATCACGAGGTCAGGAGATCGAGACCATCCCGGCTAACATGGTGAAACCCCGTCTCTACTAAAAATACAAAAAATTAGCTGGGCGTGGTGGCGGGCGCCTGTAGTCCCAGCGACTCGGGAGGCTGAGACAGGAGAATGGTGTGAACCTGGGAGGCGGAGCTTGCAGTGAGCCGAGATCGTGCCACTGCACTCCAGCCTGGGCAACAGAGCGAGACTCTATCTCAAAAAAAAAAAAAAAAAAAAAAAAAAGAAAAAAGAAAATTGTAGTGTTGATAAAGAAAACTAATCTCCACTCATTAAATTAATATTTTGGTGCTGTTTTAGAACCTCTGTCTGGGTACATTTTTTCATTTGACAGCAATAAAAATTATTAGTGAGTTTTCATTATTAGCCTTCCTTGTAGATAAGGAAATTGAAGCATAGGGTGTTTAAGTAAATTCTGCTAGACCTCATAGCATGTAGTGGTAGAGTTGGCACACAAAACCAGGTCTATCTGGCCCCAGTTACAAGTATTTCGACTTATCACCCATTTAATCCAGTTGAAAAAGCAGACGTATGTGAAGAATGTAATTCATACATGATATTTAGATCCCAGGTGCCTTTACCAGTGAGTCTAATCTATTCACTATAGCCAACCTGACAAGACTTGGAAATTAAGATATTTGTCTGAATTAGTTTGTGTCTTTGAAGAAAATATATTTCTTTAACAGTATCACAAAGTCCAATTTTTCATGAAGTAAAAATTTCTATCAGCCAATTCGTCCTCATTATGAAGTTAAAAAAATGTATATGCAGCTGGGTGCGGTGGCTTACACCTGTAATCCCAGCACTTTGGGAGGCCGAGGCGGGCAGATCACCTGAGGTCGGGAGTTTGAGACCAGCCTGACCAACATGGAGAAACCCCATCTTTACTAAAAATACAAAATTAGCCGGCGTTGGTGGCACATGCCTGTAATCCCAGCTACTCGAGAGGCTGAGGCAGGAGAATAGCTTGAACTCGGGAGGCGGAGGTTGTGGTGAGCTGAGATTGTGCCATCACACTCCAGCTAGGCAACAAGAGTGAAACTCCGTCTCAAAAAAAAATAATAAATAAAATAAAAAAAAATAAAAAGTATATGCTTGTATAATATATGTACGTGGGTATTTTGTTTCCCATATACACACATATAAGTCCAGTCTTGAACTTTGATGTTTGTTCCTGAATTTTTTCTTTTAGGATGGAAAGGAATTTCATTTTCTGAAGATACTGATTTAAAACGTTGGTTTTCAATTTGAATTTATCTAGCAGCTTGCCATGTGGCTTTGACTAAGACAATTAATTCCTAGGCCCTCCGGTTGTCTACCTAAAAAATGGGAAGGAGAGCTGTATTACTGTTTACATATATATTTTTTTCTCACGGAAGTAAAGACTTATAAGTGTATTTTTAAAAAATATGTTTTATTTTAAGTTCTGGGGTACATGTGCAGAACGTGCAGGTTTGCTGCAAAGGTAAACCTGTGCCATGGTGGTTTGTTGCACCTATCAACCCATCACCTAGGTAGTAATCCCTGCACGCATTAGCTATTCTTGATGCTCTCCCTCCCCCAATCTCCCTGGGAGGCTCTGGTGTGTTTTGTTCCCCTCCCTGTGTCCATGTGTTCTCAATGTTCAGCTCCCACTTATGAGTGAGAACGTGTGCTGTTTGGTTGTCTGTTCCTGTGTTAGTCTGCTAAGGATGATGGCTTCCATTATAAGTGGATTTGACATAACCAATTCTTTGTCCTTATGTACCTTGTCCTCTCACGGCCTCTGTCGCTTGCTATTCAACAGGGATAAATCAATCGTGCTCATGTAAACGCCACACCATACCTACTGTCCATGTCTGCATCTGTAGTATTCTCTTCATGGAGCATCCAGAACTCTCTTTTCCTTATAAATATTTATTTTCCAGAAATATCAGAATATACATAACAAGGAAAACCTAAGGCCATCTGAGATATACCTGTTTTAAGGAAGCTGCTGTTAAGTGTCGCTCCAGAGTGCCCACAAGGTGGCAGCATCTCAGAACATTAGGCCAGCAGAAGTCCTGAGTCCTGGCCTTGGCGGTTGAACGGGGCTTCATAGCTCAGTTATACTGAGATAATAGGGTCAAGTGCCTGCCAAGTGATAGCTACGGGGAGGTCCACCAGCCAACAGTCTATAAAACCACTTTTTGACAATATTTTCTAAAAAGCAGTAGCAACATCACTCTTCCATTTTAGAGTGCTTTATTCAGAAAAAAAAAGAGCTTTCGGAATGCTTTATTTCACTTAAGAATGTAAAACCTACACTGGTGAGAAAAAAAAAAAAGGAGGGAGCAGACTCTTCCTTACATTTTCCTGTCATTCAAAGTCATTGATTCTCAACCTTGACTTTACATTAGAATATCTTGGGGAACTTTTAATTCACTCTCTGGGACAGAGGCCCAGAGATTAATTTTTGAAAGCACTGTAAGTGATTCTAAAGAGCTTTTGGGGTTGAGAATCATCTTTTCAGTTCCTCTCCATCCATTCATTCATTCACTCACCATTTATTGCATACTTCCTCATGTCAGCTTTGAGCAAGGAAATGACGATGATGTAAAATGAGATTCTACAATTGCCCCCAAAGACCTTGCAAGTTAGTAATTCAATTTAATGGAGGTCAATTCAGCAAACATTTATCAAGCTCCTAGAACATGACAGGTACTATGCTAGATACTGAAACGGCAGAGATGAGAGCAATTCCAGCTGCCTAGCATTTATATTCTAGTGGGCAGTGTATACAACTGAGTATCAGATGAGGCAGAATGTGGCATTATTCATATTTTACCTTTCTATAACATTTCACAGTAACACAAAACATTTCAACCAACTTGCATAACTTAAGCTATATAACTCAATAATTCTTGAGATTTGCAAGCAGCTAGCTATCATTATCTGAAGTTCAGAGAGGAGACTAACATGCTTTGCCAATATGAAGCAGAATAAGTCATCATATCCAAGTCTAGGGACTCTATGGTCAGTGCTTACTGCCTCATTTGTGGTAGGTGTGAGGCTCAGAAAAGAGTGGTTGATTTTGAACGCATAAGTGAAGATATTGTTTCAGGGTACATTTTTGCATTTGTGTTGGAGATTTTATTTCTGAGAGAGTGAGTAGAAGATCATTTCTGTCTACGTATTTCCTGAGACTCTTCCTCCATCTAATCAAAGGCCTTTTCTGCTCCAGTCTTAATATATATATTCTTTCTATATGCTCTCCTTCTAACTTTCACCAAAATGGTGATCTCTAAAATTGCTCTGGATGTCTATTTCCGTGAAGAGAAAACTGAAAATATTTAGTACTATCAGCAGATCTGGTTGTCATCAGCTTCCGTCAATCACAGAGAGCTTTAATGAGGGGAATGAAAATTAGTCTAAATGTATGTAAAGGAGGCATACAAGTCTCATTTTTCAGAGATCTGCATTCTTTCAGCTAATAGAGTGTTAAGCCAAATGCCATCTGGATTAGGACTGGCACATGAGATAGTTGATCATGAACATGTTTTAAGAATTAACCTTACAGCAGATGTGGAGAGTTGACTTGTGAGGGAGTCAAGTGTGGGTGAATATCTTCCTTGTGTGGAGAACCAAAATGACATGGGCATCCTTTAGGGTCAATAAGCATAGGAAGATATTCCCGGGTAGCTTGTAGGTTTTATGTTCCCATAATAGCAGAGAATCCACTCAGTGGCTGACTTCCAGATGATTCATGGTCTCTCTATTATACAGAAGACTCTTACCAAATATCCCACCATGGCACTGTGGAATTGTCTATCCTTTCCCTAAATGCTCAGCTTTATTAGGACTGCCAGATTTAGGTGCCACAGCCTAAGAGAAGCACGAATCAATTGGAATATATCCAGCAGAAAACATTCATGACGAATGTGAACATCATTTTAAAGAACAATTGAGAAGCTGTGAAGTTTTAAGCTAAAGTAGCAGTGACCCAGAAATGCAAATGCAAGCACAATAAATCAAATATGCAAACATCTATTTCTGCAAAAGGGGGTTATACTTGTTCTGTCCAGCTCCAGAGAGAAGGAAAATGACCAGAGGTGGAAGTGACAAGGGGGAAAATTGCAGCTTATCTTGATATGGAAGAACATTAGAATTGAGCAGTAGAAGCAGTTGCTTCACAAACCCCCTGTTTTCAGAAGTGTTCAAGAACACTATGTTAAGAATGTGAAAGTCCAGCAGAAAAGCCCCATCAGTAGCAGGAGTCAGCAGACCCGGGAATTTGGGAGTGAACTGAGTAATTTTTCTTTGAAAGAGGACCCATGAGTTAGAAGAGAATGGCCTTGGCCTTATGCCAACAAGGAATACTTTGAGGACTCCCACTCTCCCTGTTTTGGGCCCTGAAATCCTTGCATTAGTCATTTTTCTAGTTAGCAAGTCTTTGAAGGCCTCAAAGACAGATGTGATAGCAGGCCTTTATCCAGGGGCTGAGACCGATCCCTGCTTAGTCCAACAGTTAGGACTTAGGAGAGGGGACTCTGGTAGATTTGGCCCAAATTAACAAGCATGGCCAGGGCTGATATGAAGCCTGGGGAGGAGGAGATTCTGAAACTAAGAGCTGTGGGTGCCGAGTACCCACAGCTTGGACCTAGTTGTCACTCCTGCCATCTGGAAGCTCACCTATAAGAAGAGATGCTTATGTCTATTAGACTTTCATCACGGTACATCTGGAAGTTTAGCTTAAAGAAATGATGACTCAGATGTGGGAATGGACATATAAGAAAGGCCCATTGGGTAGAAGAAGGGTTAGACTCTCTCCACCCAGCACTAGAGGAAGGAAAATCACCAAGGGTGGATATGTTGAGGGGATGAGGTTTCAGTATAATCAATAGCTGGAGGGACTTTAGAACTACTGAACAGTGGAAACAGCTGCTTTACAATAAGTCCTGTCTGTAGCGATGTTTAGGGACACATTGTCACGTCAGGGAGGAGGAGCCATCATTCATTCATCATTTGTCCTTATTGAAGTAAGAATTGAGATTAAATAAACTCTAATGATGTGTAGGAATTTGGATAAAATGTATTTTCCTGAAATTTTGTGAAACTACTAAACACTTTATTTATTCAACATTCCTGGATGCACTAAAAAGAATAATTCTCCTCCACATGTATCTAACAATTCTGATTGAATTGTCTGTGCCAGAAGACACTATTATCTCAGCTGAGGGCAGAGACTGTGTATTTATTTTTCTCTGAATCCCTAGCCCATAGGACACTGCCTACTATAGAGTAGGTATACAACAAACATTTGTTGAGTGAATGTCAAATTAATTTTGTTAATTCTATTGCTCAAACATGGACCAAGTCCCCTCTGTGTGTAAGGTATGCCTACTCAAAATATATTGATAGCTAACATTTATCAAATTCTTGTTATTGGCTAGGTGCCAGGATTTCATACACTGTCTCATTCAATCCCTGCAACCAACTCTCTTAAAAAGATCAAGTAGATGCTCTCACTACACCCTTTTTACTAATAAGGAAACGGAGGCATGCAGAGGCCAAGTAGCTCCCCCATGGTTACACAGAGAGTAACTAGATGATACAAGATTTAAATTTACTTTGTGTGACTACAAAACCAACACAGTTCATTATTACAGTATAATCTCAGTAAGGAGTGATCATTAATAGTGTAAAATATTTTTAAAATATAGCTAATAATTATTGCATGTGTTCTATATGCCAGGTCCTAAGCATTTGTCCATTTATTCCTCACATTAGCCTCACAAGGTAGGTACTATTATTGTGCCCATTTTACAGATAACAAATACAGTTTAGGATTTTTGGATCTGGGCTTATCAGATTGTCAAACTTATCCTCTGAATGTTATGTGGTCTTCTTCCATTTTTAGGAGTACTGAAGGAACAAATATCCCCCAAAATGGAAGAACAAGAACATTTTGGGGGATACTGAAGGAACAAGTCATGACTCTTCTTCTGTGAAGTGTGTGTGTTACTTTAAGAAAATTATATTTGGATTTGACCTGGCACTGGATCTCGGCTCATCCAACACTCTATTAGGATAGTACCATTCCAAATGTTCTTTATGCATGCCTTCTGGATATCAATTAGCTATGAGTTCAGAGGCAGGTTAGAGGTGACAAGGAAACTCACAAAGAACTAAAACATTAGGATCAAATGGAGATGGGTTCTGGGTGAGGCTCACTATTGTATTAGCTATGGGAATACTAATAAAGTCCCATATTTGGAGGCCACTTAACCTCTGCATAGCCTAATTTCACCATCTATAAAATGGAGTAGCGGGAGTAATTATAGCCCTTTCTTCTTATCCATCTTCTCATTAAAACTTGTAACTTTTTAAACGGGAAGAATCAGGTGTATTATAAGACAAATGGAATTAGGTGGAGAAAAATTCGTGCAAGCCTCATTTTATGATATAGCCTAACTTTGCTTTATGAAACTAAGTCTACCTCAAAAGGGCATCAGAGCCTCAGAATCCCACAAAATATGGCCCCTGACCCAGAGCTGGAAGAACTCAACCAGATACACAGGCAGACTTAGGTTGTCTTGGGCCTGGAACTTATACAAATTTTGGACTCTCTTTAGGTAAAAGAATACAAAATTAGACACAAATGAGATTTTGTCATAAATCTTTAATGTGGATTAAATTAAGTCACATAAGAGATAATTCACGTCTTTTAAAATATCTTCACCTAATCAAAATCAATCATACTTCTGAAATAATTCCAGATCTCATACATTAAGTTAAAATCAAAAGCTGTAGATCATGTTATAATATAACAAGCTTGGCTTTGTGGAAAGAGGAATAGCTTCCCTCTCCCCCCATTGGTTTTATATATTTGAGGTCAAAAGCCTTCTTGCTGAGAAAAAGCGAAAAGTGTTGATAAGTGCAAGAGTGCACGTGTGCCTGCAACAACAATTTGGTGTGGGGAGTTCTCGAGGACCGCAAGGATGTGAGCCATGGCAGGAAATCAGGAGGAAGCTAGGTGTTCACCACATTAACCTTATGCATCACCTTGGCAAGTCACTCATTAAGAAAACAATCTGCCTCTCTTGGCCTGGGAATCCCTCCTGAGTGTTTCTAGGCTGCGAGTGTCAAATTGTTCTTTAGAGATGCTGAGCAGAAGAGGATTTTCCATTTCATCTTTTGGCCTTCCCTTCTCCCTCTCTTAGTGAGGACTTGTGCTGCCTCCTGCCGGAGTGTTGTAGGGAAGATTAATTAGCTAATATTAGTTAAGGGCCTTTGATGATGACTGCTAAGTGTTTGCACCGTGTAATTGCCATTTTTTCCAAGGAAATGCCCATATAGTTACTAATTAGGCATTGTTGAAGCACCTCATGCCCCATTATTTTACAGTTGTCTTGTAATTAACTGGCATCAGTTCCATTTCAAATGACATTTATTGCCCATTTCCCTGGTTTAATTTTTGGAAATTTTATGGGAAGCCTGGGCATTGTTTTTTATTCACTGCAACTTGAACAATTAACAAGGTAAATATGGCTTTGGGTGGTGATGTTGTCAACAACAAGAGTACTTTAGAGATTTTAATTAAGAATGTTACTGCTGTACTTTATGTGAAAGTTTATTATGGTGCCTAAGCACTCTAAGCGCTCCTTCCTTGTGGATTGTGGCTCATGTCTGAGTGTTTGTGCCCGTGTGTGTGTGTGCGCTTGTATGAATGTGTAATTTTTATGAAAAATGATGCAATATGAGATATGAAAACAAAGTCCTCCTTTGGCTTACCCTTCTCAAAGGCACAAACTGGAGAAGCTGATTAATTAATATTTTGCCATTTTCTTACTATAACCTAGAGGCTTGAATTAACTCAAATCAAACATCACTTGTTAAATGTCTACTATAGTATCGGTTTTGGACTAGATGTGTTTCATGATTTCTTTAATCTTTACAAGTCAATGAGATCTCTCACAATGACAAGATGAAGATTCAGAGAGGTTAAGTAAGATGTCCAGAGGTACATGGGTAGTAATAGATGAAGATAGAGCTCAAATTCAAGTCAGCCACACTCTGAAGGCTGGGCCCTTTCCGCGCTATCTCTCAAGCAAAATTACTGAGCTTTCTACTTGGAAGTGAGTCTTGGTCACTCCAAAGGCCAACTCATGCCTTCTCCAGGAAATCTTGAACGATCATTTATGTAAGTGCATCTTCTCACCTGTACTCTGATACTACTTTCTATAGCTTCTCATAGTTTGACTTTTATTTAAGCTGTGTGCCAGTGGCAAGGACAATATAATGTGACACTTAGAAAAGCATGGACTTTGGAGACAACTGGAATGTATTCCTTATTGTGCTTTTTCCTATCTGAGTCATTTTGGACAAAATTCAGCACCGCTTAAGATTCACCTTGTTGATGTGAAGACGAAAGGAGAGCATGTGTGGAAAGTTCTCAGAATGTGTCGTGGTACATGGGAAGCACACAATATATGGTGGCGGGTTAGATGGATAAAAACAACATAAATGGGCCGGGCAATGTGGCTCACACCTTTAATTCCAGCACTTTGGGAGGCCGAGGCGGGCAGATCACGAGGTCAGGAGATTGAGACCATCCTAGATAACACGGTGAAACCCCATCTCTACTAAAAATACAGAACATTAGCCGGGCATGGTGGTGGGCGCCTGTAGTCCCAGCTACTCGGGAGGCTGAGGCAGGAGAATGGCGTGAACCCAGGAGGCAGAGCTTGCTGTGAGCCGAGGTTGTGCCTCTGCACTCCAGCCTGGGAGACAGAGCAAGGCTACGTCTCAAAAAAAAAAAAAGAAAATTGTAGTGTTGATAAAGAAAACTAATCTCCACTCATTAAATTAATATTTTGGTGCTCTTTTAGAACCTCTGTCTGGGTACATTTTTTCATTTAACTGCACTCCAGCCTGGGCAACAGAGCAAGACTCCATCTAAAAAAAAAAAAAACCGTAAATGAAGGAATGAATGGCAGTGACCTTTGCTCGTTTATAGGATCACCTCTCCAAAACTGCACTCCGTTTCAGTTCAAAATGTAATTTTAAAAATATAAAAATGAATCTCATAAAGACTTGAGAAAGTCAAGTATATCTGACTGAGTTCCAGGCTGCTCCACTGTAGTAGAAAAACCTGACTAGATCACACTTATTATAATGTTGTATACAACTTCTTAAAAATAATGGCCACTGAGACCAGAATATGTTGATTATTAATGAGCTGAAATATGGGGTCTATTGTGTTGTGAGTTCCTCCAACCTATTTCATGAATGAAACAGAACGATGGAGACCAACAGGAGACCTGGACTTGAAATCACAGGATTCTTATCAGAATTTCAATTCCAATTCCACCATGTGTAATTATCTATGTGACCTCTATATGCAATAAGCAGTAAATTTCACGGAACTACCAAAACTCCAGGAAGCAGACTCTGAATTGAAAATTCATTTGTGTAAAGTCTATTGGGGGTGTTTTCTGGAGCAAGACCTGTCAGGGGGTCAGAGAAGCAGGATTGGGTCATACTGGTTACAGGTGACTTCCCAGGCATTTCTGGAGGGCTGAATTGAAGAAGGAATGCCAAGACTTTGAAGCCTTGCAGACTGTCCCCAGGAGAAGAGTGTAGCATTAGACAGAGCAGCTCTCTTTGGCCAAGAGAGGACATTTCCTGAGAAGAAACTTGGCTGTGAGATGTCAACAACCCATAATTCCAGCAGCCATGGGCATGAGTTTCTCAGTTCTGGAATCTGAGTGGAGCACTGCAGCATCCACTACAGTGGTGAAAGAGGATTCGAACTCGGGAAACCTGACCCCTCATGACTTCATTATAATTTCTTTCCTTGCAACTCAATGACTATTATCATTTTCACTTTACAGTTCAAAATATAGAACCTCAGAGTTAAGTAACTTGCCTAACATGCCAGAAATTGTAGGTCCCATGATGTACAACTAAAGCCCATGCGCATTCCCTAGGACCATATATCTGCCTACTTTAATAGCAAATGAAAAGTCACTCAATGGACTGCTAAATTGTTCAACATGTAATTGTTTGTTAAATCTCAGAAGATGCAAGGGGATTATGTGTGTATGTACTTGCACGTAATGTTTTAGAACAGGCAGATAGATATTAGCTGTTTCGCCCTGGATGGTGGAAACACTCAGGACTTCAGAGGAGTAGCGGCATAAAACCATTACAACACACTTCATATCAAGCAGATTTTGCGAGTTAAGTAATTGCTTGTAAACATAACACCATGCAATAAAACCTGATCTATATTATTTGGACTTCACAAAATAATTCCATATTATTTCTGTAAGTTTTTTTTTGTGTATCTCTTTTTTTTTTTTTTTTTTTGAGATGGAATCTCACTCTGTCGCCCAGGCTAGAGTGCAGTGGTGCGATCTCAGCTCACTGCAAGCTCTGCTTCCCGGGTTCAGGCCATTCTCCTGCCTCAGCCTCCCGAGTAGCTGGGACTACAGGCACCTGCAAACACGCCCGGCTAATTTTTTTATTTTTAGTACAGACGGGGTTTCACTGTGTTAGCTAGGATGGTCTCGATCTCCTGACCTTGTGATCCGCCCTCCTCGGCCTCCCAAAGTGCTGGGATTACAGGCGTGAGCCACCGCGCCCAGCTTTTTGTGTATCTCTGATGTTATGATGTACTCACTAGGAATATGGAGGTAAATGGAGCTTATAGATTGGTGACAGAGTTGTGTTGGATTTGGACTTCAATACTGCAAGAGGTTTCTGCAGATGTGGTCACCCAGAGAATATTATAAACAGACAGAGAATAGTCTTAAAACTCAGCCCACTCCATCATCCCAAATCTGAGATAAAAGGAAGAGAAGGAGGGAGGGGATTTACTGAAAGCAATAACTTATTTGCTCCAGCCTGGAAAATGTCCTACAACCTATGGAGCTGTACTAATGTGTGAGTGGAACTCAACGTCAGCGTAAATCCCTGCAGGGTTAGTTGACATAATCATCAACCTACCCACTCACAGGATGCCAGCTTCTGGGCCACAGGAGCTCATGGAGGCACAGTAGCACCATGAAACTTGTCTTCATAACAGGACTGGTCCATGCATCCGCTTCTTCCTCCTCATAGACCACATCTGCTGTGGGAAGTTAGGGCTTCACCCTGAGGTTCTGTATTTTCAACTGTAAAGTGAAAATGATAATAGTCATTGAGTCTAACCATCTCCATTTTCTTAATATTTGCTCTCATCAGCCTGGGCCACCTCAGGATCTATGTGTCTGCCTAAAGGCACAAACAGTTCTCCCAGGCCTCTCCCAACTAAAATGTGAGAGCAGAGTCCAGCAGGACACTGGATTTGCAAGTAGAATGACATGGACACGAGTCATGATTCCATCACTTTGTAACCAGTAGACTACTCAGCTTCTCTGAGGTTTGATTTCTTCATCTGCAAAATGAGGCTGGATGAGGGATAATAGTAACCATTCAAAATTGTGAGGAGCAACTGAGAATATTTGTGTTTTTTAGAAGGAATTATATGAAAGTTCCACACAAATAGTGATGTTGAGCTGGAAGGCTCTGCGGATGCATTTAGCTTGGGAAGAAGAAGATAAGCCTTTACTTGGAGGAAAAGGCAGAATCACAGCAGTTAGATTTGTCCTGAAATGAATACAAGACACCTTTGTAAGCCAGACTGACAAATTAGTCTGCCGTACTCCTCATGTGCTGGCTGTCAACTTGCGCCCCACTGCATCCTGTGCCCTATGTTCAAATTCAATCAAGGTCAGAGCAAACAGTCACCCATTGCAATTCTGGAAACCTGTTTTCTCCTATCCATTGCACATCTCAACCCATCACATTAGAATAACACAGTCGGATGCAATTAGCCCCAGACTATTTAATTACCCAACGGGTTTCCATATGTCATTAAGCATCGTCCTTGTGAGATCACAAGGGTGCTGCACACACAAAATGGTCATGTCCTCTGCTTTGCACTTTCAGCAAATAAGACTTGAAGTCAGGTTGTCATGATAGTCTTGATTTAACATATCCAATTCCAGTAATTTAGAACTTTCCTTGGTTCTGAAAATGCTCAGGACCCATCACTGAGTGTCTATTTTGATTTCCCTGGAGATTGAGAAGGAGATGCCTTTCCAGGCTTCTGAGAAAACACATCCTTCTTGGGCCTTCATTTCCTTGCACAGGCTATTCTTCTTGCTATCAATATGTTTCCTTCTTAATCTTAGTTGGCAAATTCAGAACACAAGCTTCAAATTAACCTCAGGTGGAACTCACCTGTGAGTAAAGGTTTTCCTGAAGTTTGCAAAAGCAGAGAGAGTCACAGTCATGCCCCTTGTTCAAAACACTTCCAAGCACATCAGCTCCAATTTCCAATTCTGCAGTTATTTGTTTAACTATATCCCTTTACTGTAGATTGTGAAGTCCTTGAAGAATGGCACTGTATTGTGTTCATCTTTTGATTCAGAACACTTAGTGTGGAATGAGCCTGAAATTATAAATTGAATAGATGAATAAATATACATAAATATGAATAGATACTGTTTTCAAATGTTTATTTTCAACAGAAATATTGAACTCATTGTCTTTTGGTGAGTCGACTTTCATTTTTTGAACACCATACAAAATTATGCTGGTTATTTTTCAAGGAATAAAACAATGGAAAATTATACCAGAAAGATAAGATTTCTTCACTTCCTCCTTTCTCCACTGTGGGTAAGTTTATTATTGTTTTTTATTTCCGCTTTAGCTACGGGCTGCTATAACATGCATAATTATTTAGTGGACTACTGGACTTAATGATAAGGTCTGTCTGATACACATGATGATGTCTTGGAACTGTCACAGCTGAGTTGGGAGAAAGATATAGCTCAAGATGAATGACTGAATTCAGATTAAATCATCACTCTTTGGGCATCTACTAAAGATTGGATATGGTGCTGAAAACATCACCTTCATTATCTTAATAGTCAATTGACACTAGCACTACCGTAGTGCAGGTGTAGCAAGGGAGGCTCATAGAAGTGATTTAAGTTGCTAGAGATGACCCAGCTATTAAGCATATGCTGAGTCCAGATATCTAGTTTCACACAGACTGGGGATGGGCTGGGATGCAGAGAGGACATGGGAGTGCTTAGCTAGTGGGTGTGTCTCCAAGATAGCCAAGTCCCTGCCAACCCTGAAGCTCTGTGATTTGCGTGGCTTGGTGAGGACCTCTACTGGCTAAACTTCCTGGGCTGATAAAATGCAGTGAGGATGGAGACTGGGGGGAAGAAGGGCAAAGGATCTGAGTTTGAGTATTAGTCTAGTCACTTATTGGATGCATTGGGTGTTTCTTGCTTCATGCCACTGTTCTGGCTATGTCCTTCCATGGCTCCCCAGTGCTCTTTGCACAGAGATCATGAATCTGTCAGTTGCTGCATGGCCTGCCTCTCTTTCCCACTCCAGCCTCAACTTATTTCATACCCTGCTCCCTGCCTTGGGGCCGGCCATACCAGGAGGCTTCAGAGCCTGCTCTCTCTTGCCTTTGCAGTGTTGTTTATTCTACCTAGAATTCTCTTCTCATCTCTCTTGTGCCACCTAAAAAAAAGGCTTTTCACCTTTCAGCTCTCAAGCCAAGCACCTGTTTCTCAAGGCAAGCCCTTCTGCTGCCCCAGGGCCAGCTCAGCTTCCATTATGAGTCCCTGATATTGACCTGTCTTCGTTTCCTTCAGAGCCCCTCACTTGTTTTGCAGGTAACATTCACTAATGGATTAGGTAATTAATACTGGTCTTTCCTTTTAGACCGGAATCTCCATTAAAGCAGGGACAGCATAGCATGGCTGGCACAGATCATGTTATCTACTCACAGACAGCTACTATCTAAACATTTGCTTGCCCTCTCTGAATCCCAGATAGTCTCCACTCTCTGTGAAACTAGATTATGGTAGTTGGCAAATCAAAATTTGTGATTCAATTTCAAAAAACTGTTTGCCATCTCTTCAGAGTACAAACTCAGTTCGTATCTACAAACTCTAATGGGTCAAATGACTAATAGTGAATGAATAGAGAAGGAAGGAGTAGACACAACTGGTCTTATCATTGCTTAGCTGTCTGCAAGGCTTGAGCTGCAGAGTGCTTGCTATTTTGTAAGTTTTTGACCTCTGAAGGAGAATTCCAGAGCTGGTCTACTTATCTAATTAGGAGCCCATGTTCACAGTAAAATCAATTCTTCATGTAGTATGGGGTTGAGGGATCGGTAAAAGCATTGACTTTGGAACCAGACTGCCTAGATTCTACCACTTATTTGCTCTGTGAATTTAAGTGACTTAACCCGTCTCTGACTTAGTTTTGCCATCTGTAAAGTGGGGGCTATTACAGTATTTATGTTGTGTGGTTGCTGTGAAGATTAAATAATTTATATTTATTTTACAAAGTGTTTATAATAGTTCCTGACATATAGTGCATGCTATATAAGTAATTTCTATTATTTTTATTCTTTTGGAGATAGGACATACTATGCCTTTTCAAGTGCCAGCGACTATAACCATTTCCTTCCTAGGCATCCTCCCATTTCCCCCAGTAGCTGTAGCTGTTTCTGCCTCCCTTCTAATCTGAGTTGCTAAAATTTGAATGTGTCTTATGTGTTGGCTTATGACAATATTGGTTGTTTTTTCCCTCTGTATTTTCCATTGCAAAGGCTTAGTTCTCCACTAGTAGGAAATAGTCCTGTTGACTCAATTATATTTGGGCTCTGCCCCAAGAAAATTTGATTCGCCAGGTGCAATCAGGTAACAGGGACAATGCTGGGGAGGTGAGAGAATTTGAGAAAGGTGGCTTTTGCTGGTGTGAGTCAATACGGCTCAGCTCCCCTGTGCTAAGTGGAGCTGCAAGTTCCAATGTGAGTCTGTGTGCTCACTCACTCTCCCCAGGCTCATCTGTCAGTGGGCTCCTTGGCTGGGAAGCTGGCATTACACAAACAGGAATGCTAATGAAATGCCTTTCCAAGATGGGTGCCAGGCAATTTAAACACAGAACTAGTTATTAAGGTTCTCTAATGGGATAAGAGAGTTGAGACTAAAGTCTGAGCTGGCCAAGGCAGAGAATGTTGTCTGGTACGGAGGACAGAATCCAGGCTGTACCAAGTAAGACATTGGTGACCTTAGGGAAAGTCCCTTCCTCTCTGTGGCCCTCCCCATGTGTTAAAGGAAAAAATTCATTCATCCATTCAACACGTATTTATTGAGCTTCTACTGTGTTCTAGGTACTGCTGGAGAGATGAACTCTCAGATGTATTATATGGAAGTCATTTTGTGAAATACATGACTGAAAGCTCAAATATGGTGAACTTGGGGACAGGAGCAGATGGACTGCATTTTCTTCATCTGTGTCATCAACACATGGCAGAAAGCATGGTGCATAAGATGAGCTCTGGAAATATTTGGTGTTCTTTTAAAAATTCTGCTTTTGGCTTTCTTACTTTCTAAAATGTTTGTATACTATTTTATCGATGTAGTTTTTCATATTGATTATTTTCTTCCTTCTATTTACTTTGGATTTACTTTGCATTTCTTTTTCCAACCTTTGAATGTGGAAACATGAACCACTCTTAGTCTTTTATTTCTATAAAGTTGTAAAATTTCCTCTAGCACTGCCTTAGTTATGAATAATTTTTTTATTTGCTGTGTTTTCACTATGATTGTTTCAAATACTTTAATGTCCTTTGTGATTTCTTTTTCAACCTATGTGCTGTTTGGAAGTGTGTTGTTTAATTTCTAAATATTTGCATATTTTATGTTTTTAGTTGTTGAATTCTAATGTATTTCCTTTGTACTCAGAAATACAGTTGGTAAGCACTGTGGTATTTCCTGTGAGCTCTAGAAGAGACTTGCTCTATATATGTACAGCCCAGCTTTGGGCCAAGGACCCACTCAGATTTCCCCATAGAGCATTCTGAGGACTCTTGTCTGAATAGTACCCTTCTCTTTGTTAATTTGCCCTGCAAATTCCAGTTTGCATTCGCAGCCTTCAACTTTAATCTCTGCCATCCCAGCTCAGCAACACTGCTGTGCTCTCCTTGGGTTCCATCTCCTTGTGACATGCAGATCCCTGAAAGTTCCCTATGGCAGAAAGTTGAGAAAACATTGAGCTCACCACATGTGTTTGCTTTTTGCTAGCATTATAGTCCTCCTCCAAAAAATGCTTCACCTATTTTGTTCCATTTCATAGTTGTTTACCTTTGTGAAGGGAGGAAGAACAGTCTAGGTAACACCCATATTCTGTTGCAGCCAAACCCAAAATATTACTTTTTAATTTAATCTTATTTAAGTTGCTAATGTTGACATAACAAGGTGGGGTTCTGGAAGTTTAGGTTTTAAAATGCATGTTTTTTAATTTTCAAAATGTGCTTATTTTGTTTTTACCAGAGCCATCTTTTTAGGTTTTTAAATTAACTTTTCTTTGCATTTCTAATTGTGATTTATTTCTGTTTATACATTTTGAAGAAAAAAATTATTAAATCATCTTTTTCTCCATTTGTGAGCTTCCATCATTTCGAGCAACTAAGTTGTACCTGCAATTGCTATATAAAACCTCTTTCTAACAATATCTGAACAGTGCTTTTTAGTTGATGCTTTTTAAAGATAACTTAAAGAACTAGTTACAAATGACTAATTTAATACATAAAATCAACTGTGAATGACTTACTAATTGGTTTACTTAAGCACAATGTTATCATCTCACAGTAAAATGATATCCTGATAAGGCTGTAACAGGTCGATGCCTCCCATCTCAGCCCACTCAGGTGACAGTGAGTCCTTTAGTAATGTATTCTGGGTAATATTGGTGTCTTGTGCTTGCTTAGATGTTCTTACTAATTCATTTCTGATTTTACGCATTTTGCTGAATCTCTTCTGTGCTTCATGCTTGCCCATGCCAGGTGTGTCAAATAATTCTGTTTCAGATAAGTCACTACCTTGTATCTGTGTGGAAAGTGTAACTCCAGAGACTTCTCAAATTCTTTGTTTGTAATTCCTTGTAGAACACCAATTACGAACAGCTTTCATTTATTGAACTTTAAAAAAAGCTATTTATGTTTCTATTGCCTATTGCATTCATCCATACAAATGCTGAAATTTGAAGGATTTTTTTTTTCCTCCTTCAAAGTATACTCTGCAAAATTACTTTGCTTAAGCTCTTTGTTATCTGATAATGGCTTCTCTCTATGGCAAGGAGAGGGGGTTAGGCTGCTTGGGTTTGGGTGAAAAAATAATACAAGTTTATGCTCTCTAAAAAAAGCCTGTTTCACTTGGTCAAAGGTTATTGATGCTATACTTAATTCCTGTGTCATATTGTAAAATAATTCCTAGATGTAATCATCTTAGGTTTTGCCTTTACTTATTTAATACTCATTTAAGATGGCAAACATGGTTTAGTAACATTTATTTTGGTTATTTGAAAGCTTTTTTTTCTTACTTATTGATTCTTTCATATATTTCTAATAGATAAGACTGCTAGCGTGGTGAATTCTCGTAGATGAGGTATTATTCTATCTTCTACTTACTTGTATTGATTCATCCAGCAGATAGAATTTAAAATCACAAATGCTACTATTTTAGGGAAAAGAATCATGCTTCATACTCTGGAGGATACAAAATAAACAAATTTCCAGTGCTCAAGTTGCTTAAAACATAGATAAAGGTCAGGCAAAATTACATGCAAAATTAAATGACAACTCAAATTTTTTAACTGGAAAAAATTAAGGAAATTTTGTAAAAAATAAATGGTTGGGCAAATAACATGGACAGTTCATAGAAGAAACTGAGGATTGGAGTGGCTAAAAAAGCTTTTTATAGAGACTGTGTTGTCAATTGTATAACCTTTATATACTTATTATACAAAGAAAAAAACCCTTGCTGCTTAAACCCTATGATTGTGTTTCTATGCAAAGGTTTAGAAGGCTCTTTATTCTTTGAAATACAACAGGCCATGCAGTCTAAGTTACCATCATATCTCCATCCTATTTAATTCATAACATCTCATCCCTCTGCTCTCTTTGCTCATCTTTTCATGTGCTTATCAGTTAGTTGTATACCTTCTTTGGAGCTATGTCTATTCAAGTCCTTTGCTTATTTTATAAATGAGTTGTTTGCATTTTTGTTGTTAAGTTGTAATAGCTTTTTATATTTCTGTATTCTGGATACAATAGAGAGCCTCATGCTTTCTAGAGCCCCAACTTTCCACTTTCATTGTTGCCTCCTCACTCGCAAGACTGTCCAAGCTTCCCTTGAGGCCAAGAATGGGTTCAGCTCCATATTCTAATTCCAAACAAGGTTGCAGGCCACCATGGACTTCTATGTCCCAGTCATAAGTGCTGGGATAGCCTCCAGCCACCCAAGACCCTGAACTGAAATAATGGGGTAAACAATTATCTTATTTGAAAGACTATATATATATATAAAATATTTCATATATATGAAATATTATATATGAAAGATTTTTCATATACATTTTATATATATAAAAAATATATATGAGAGAAAGAGAGAGAGAGAGAGCACACTCACATTTGTTTCAGTGTTTACCATTAGAAGTGTTTTGGTTTTTATTTAGAAGTTTGGTGATGTTTCTGTGACCAAAAATATGCAGTAGGAACTTTGTTTGTATCAATGAACCTATTTTGTTATAAATCCTTTCACTTAAAGTCACAGTTTTCAAGAACCTGTAGATGACATTGAGGACTTGTTGTATTTTCAATTCGTCCTCTTGTTTAATCCACGTTATTACCCCATGGAGTAGATACAGTAATTTTTATTTATATTTCGTATATGAGACTCAGTTATTGAGTAGGGGAAGGTATAACCCAAGACTTCTGACTTGGATTCTAATGCTGTTTCTTTCACCCTCTACCTCATTTGGAGGTCTAAAAATTGGAAAACAAGACAAAGAGGATATAAAAGATAGTGTAAGACTTTTCTTACGTGAAAAAAAAAAAAAAGAGTAAGAAACAAAACCTTCATTTTTCAATGTGAAGGAAGTTTTTTTGTGTGTGTTTTTGTTTTGTTTCCCCATGGTTTTGAGTTTTCCAACTTTCTTGCTTTCCCTCCTGGGCTAAAAATCCCATAAATTTCCTTCAACTGATTTCCAGCTCAATTATGCAAACTCAAGAGACTTGTGTAGCTTGAATGCATTTGAAGATAACCCTTAATTAGCGATGCTTGGGTGAAACTCTCAGGCATTGGTATCTCATTCGTTTTACTGGGGCTCTGGTATTTTACCTAAAGGATCAGCAGTGTGTGATAACAAGGTGAATTATGTGGTCATGACCTGAAACTCATTATGATCATCATAAAACTTTTGATTCTTTCCTCTCCCTTTGCCAAAGTCCTTGGAATAGGTGAATAACTTAGAATGTAAAACCACTGTGCCTCCAGATCTTTTTGACACAAAGTCACTCCACAAATATTACCTATGCATGATCATGAAGCAATGATACTTCTTTTCTTCTGTCTAGGATGTGGTTATAAGGCACTTTGTTCACTAAAGTAGGACATGGATGACTGGAGGTGTCAGAAACAGGAATGGTACCTGCCCAAGGAAGGAGGAAAGCTGGGTTGGACAGATGGCTGGTATACCTGGGATTTGATAGGGAAGGGCTAGACAGGTGGCTGGTACAGCTGGGATCTGAGTTCAACAGAAGTGCACAGTGATCTACCCAGAGGAAATGATTGAAAAGCCTTTGGGTTAACAGCATCAGGGACAACTGTCCACAAATCATGAAGCCCCAGTTTCTGAGCTGAGTTGAAGGGCAGAGAGGAAAAGAAGTTAGGAAGGCAAAAGAAAAACAGGACAGTTTTACAGGAGTTAGATGATTGAAACAAGAATTTGAAACAAGCTCAAGGAACATGTCAGAGATTCTGTTAACTGGAGTGGAGAATGAGATCCTGGCAGAACCAGTAGCGAATATCTCTTTATTCTGTATCTATGTATTAGACAAAACCTGTTTGTATCACATCACAGATAAGAGTAAGTTTATCCATTAAATTCACAAAGGCTTTTTGAGCACTTACCATGTTTGTAGTAGGTGATGGGAATTCAATAGATGAAACAGAAAGGCATCCTGCTGTCAGGCAGTTTATATCCTAATGGAGGGCGAGAGACAATAAACATAATAAATAGTTGAAGTTAAATAGAGACAACATTTAGTATGTAAAAGGTATTGTGTAATGTGAAAAACGGGTGTAGGATAAACAGTATTGAGAGTGCTAGGTGTTCAATCAAAATGAATGCAGACTTAGGTAAATGGAAACTTTACTTAAACAGCAGGGAGAATGCTTCCATCTCAGAAATCTCAAGTGTTTCAAAATCAAACAGAAGAGGACATATCTTTTGGAGAGAGGGAGAGGTAAAACTGACAGGGAAGTTTGTAGGGGCAAAAGGCAAGAGGGCAGGGTAAGAAGGTGGCAAAATCAGGTTGTTTCAGCAGAGAAATGTTTTTCTTTGTGGTCGGCTGATTTTTGGAACGAGTGTTGAGGAGGATATTCTGCACCTGAGGTGCTTAGTGCTTATTTAAACTTGAGGGCAAGTCAAAATGTAGGGGACTGTAGGGAGGGGAGAAGTCTGGCTGAAGTTTGGTCAAGCCAATGCTAATGGGCAATGGTGAGCCCTTGATCACCAAGGAGACTGTTTATGTGTCATGTTCAGTAGAGTGGTCCAGGAAGAGCTCATTGAGAAGGTGACATAATAGCAGAGTTGAAGTAAGTGAGAGAGCAAAGTCTAGAAAGCTGTGAAGAAGCAAAACATGCTGATATCAAGAGAAAAGCATTCTAGGCAGAGGGAAAGGCTACCGCAAGCACTGAGGTGAGAGTGCAGTTGTTGTGTTTGAAGAATAGGATTTTCCAGAGACTTCCCTGATAATATCTTCTATCCCACACGCTCCTTTGCAATGTGACCTTGCCATGTTACCATGAGCAAGTGGAGTTTATTACTCCATGCGCTCAAATCCTGGCAGTACTGGTAACTGCTTTAACTAGTAGAATATGGTAGAAGTGTTGATTGGCCAGTTCCAAGCATAGTTTTTAACTGGCTTGGCAACTTCTACTTCCTGCCTCCTATAACACTTGCTCTTGGGACTCTGACCCTCAGAACACTGAATGCCATAGATGCTGTGCTATGAGAAGCCCAAGGCATGTGGAAAGGCCATGACCAGAGGCATGTAGGTGCTCTTATCCACAATCCCACCTCAGCTCTCAGCATCAACTGTCAGTCACTGGAGTGAGCAAGCTACCGTGGACGTCAGCCCATGGATCCTTCAGATGATTTCAGACTCAGCTGACATTGGACTGTAACTACACAAGAAGCCTTAAAGCACAAATGCCCAGTTGAAGTCAGTTAATCCACAGACCCAATAGAGAACATAACAAATTGTTTTAAGCCACTTAATTCTGGGTGGCTTGTTATGGAGCAATAGATAACTAAAATAAATAAAAAGGAGAACATGGTAGCTAGAGGAATGTGAGCAGGAGGGAAATTAGCAGGAGATGAAGTCATAGAGGATTTGGGAAGTTCAATAGGATATTTTCTTGTAACAACTTTGAGTTTTGCTTTGAGTGAAAGAGAGAGCTGTTCTGGGGTTGTGAAAGAGGAGTGACATGATCTGACTTCCATTCTAAAAGGAGCCCTCTGGCTGCCATGTGGGGAATAAACTGTGCATACTTTGGTAACAATTCACGTAAACAATGGTTATGTTTCAGGTTGGATAGGTAGAAGGGTGGGAGATGAGAAGGTGTTGCTGTCTGTAAATATTTTGAAAGTAGAGCACAACAGTGTTTCCTCACAGATTGAGATATAAGAGATGAGATTGCCAATAATGTTTGAGATACTAGAAAAGGATGTTTCCATTTTGAACTGAGATGGAGAATACTGCTAGAGGGCAGGCTTAAGGAGGAAGACTAGGGGTATATTCGTTAGAAACACTCTTGGCCATCTCGGTGGAAACATCAAGTAGGCAATAGGACACCGTAGCTTTGGAGCTGGTGAAGGTGTCAAGGTTGAAGATGTAAATATGGGAGTCAGCAACATGTGGGATTTTTAAAGTCGTGAACTAATGAGATCCCCTAGGGAGTGAATGTAGTTAAGAGAAGAGAAGAAGACTGACTGACCCCTAACACATTGCAGATAAAGCAACTGGGAGAAGACAAAAAGTTAGCAAATTAGACTGAGAAGAAACAGTCAGTGACATAGGAGAAAAACCAAGACAAGGAATATGCTGGAAATCTAGAAAAGGGAGCATTTTTAGTAGGAAGAAGTTATCAGCTGCATCAAAAGCATTTAGGTCAAGTAAGAAGAGAACTGAGAATTGACCTCTGTATTCAGCAATGTGTGGTCTTAGCAGAATCATCTAACTTCCTCTTTCTGTTTCTCCTCATACACAACACAATATTTACTGAGCATTTACTATATGTTAGGGACTTCCCAGGCTTTGGGGATAGTAAACCAAATAAAATCTTCCCTCAAGGAGTTTACAACCATTCAATCGATTAAACAGTATTTACTGCACAATTACTACATGTAAGACATTGCACTAAATACTATGAGAGATACAAATGTGGTGTAAGACATGTGTTTAACCTAATTGGAAACTTTAGACAGAAACACACAAACTTGCAAATTGCAGTACAGACAAACCCAACAAGAAATGTCAAAATGAAGTATAAAGTTTCAATAAATGGCAGCAGATAAGACTGAATGCCCTGTGATGAAAGGATAAGTAGTCTAAATTGCAAAAATGTAGAAAAGCTTCATGAAAAGGCACACACACAAATAAAAAAGTGCAGGGTTGGGGAGCCTATGACATAGACATTGGAGGTCAATAAATGAGCAACTCTGAGGAGACCAGAAAATGAATATAAAAAGTAAGTGCAACAACATGGGTGAACTCGAAGGATATTTTGCTAAGTGAAATAAACCAGTCACAGAAGGAAAGATACAGTATGATTTGACTTACACGAATATCCAAAATAATCTCATAGAAGTAGACAGTGGAAAGGTGGCTTCCAGGGGCTGGAAGGAGGATGAAATGGGGAGTTACTGTTCGATATGCATAAAGTTTCAATTATGCAAGAAAAACATGTTCTGGAGATCGGCTGTACAACATCGTGCCTATGGTTAACGATATTGTACACTTACAAATTTGTTAAAAGGACAGGTCTTATGGTAAATGTTCTTACTGCCATAAATAACAACAAAAATTTAATAATTATGAATTTCTAAAAAGTAAGTGGAGCTACATCAAGAATGGATGGGGCCACTTGTATGACTTTGGAATTTGGCCTTTTCTGTGCTATGGCAAGGGTGGAGTTTGGGGGATGAAGAGCTTTTAGACCATTGGATATATCATAAGGTTTCTATTTTAGGATAATTCAATCTAGTGGTGGAAGTTAGGATGGAGTGTGGATGGGGGATGACAGGACTCAGAAATAATACCACTGACATGGATTGCCACTTAGAATAATATAGGTATTTTAAAGCCTTTTCAGTCTCATGGAGGCTTTCCCTCTCCACTGATGTGTGTGTTCTTGTACATTTAGGGTGGGGTATGTGTGTGTTTAAAAAACATCTCTTTCTTAATGCATTAATTTGTAGGTACTCAGTTTTTGCTGCCAGAAATGGAATCCATTCATTTCACACTCTGGCTGTCACTAGTATTTAAGAATTTAACTGCAACGCTTGGGATTTCCTTAGATTCTACAACAAAAAGAGCTTAATTTGTTTTAGGATTTACTTCTATCCTATTTTCTACAGCACTGAATTTCATATTAGCCATATACTCTCGTCCATAGACAAAGTCCATGTAAAGGAATTCTGGAGAGACAACTGCCTGGCAGCAAAATGGACTGTGCCCTAATTTTACAAAAACTTCTTCTTAGAGGTTATAGAGGTGAGAAAAAAAAAAAAACTGTATGTGTTGCTAGCATGAAGGTTGGTCTAAATGTGAAGTAGCCTTGACATCTGGCAATTTGCAGAGATTTTGTACATTATAGGTCCTGTAGTTCAAGTCTGGTCATAGGACCAGTGGACCAAGAAACAGGGATGTGGTTTGGGGGGCGAGGCAGATGCTCTCTAAGAGCAGTCAACTGTTATCAATTTTACGAAAACATCAACATCTAAGAGTAAGGCCAGGACAGTGCATTTAAGAGTTAACCATGTCTTTTCTCAGAAAACGTGACAAAAAAACAAGTCTGGGAAAGTACTTTTTTGTTCTGTTTGTGGTTTGGAGCTAAGAAATGTAAATGGGTGGAGGTACACTTGAGGTTTACATCTTCTTTTGTTTTTGCATAAAGATTTTAGTTCTTTATACTCTTGGGCACCTTTTGCTTGCATACATCCCATTGGAGGTCAGCTTTGCCCTGCATGGACAGCAAACCACAGCACATAAAAAGTGCCACCAAAACAAAGTGAGGCTAATGTCACAGATACCACTAATTCCCCAAAGCCTAAAAGGGATGCTTACATTTTCCTTGTCCTTTAGTCTAAAACGTAGCTTTAGCCCAGAAGTTAAAGGGACAAGTTATCTTGTCATGTCTATGAATAACAGAATGAAGTCCACAACAAAGTTTTGAAAAACTGTATAGATACAAAAAAAAAAAAAATAATAACCTCAAGACTATTGGTACAAATGGGCAAACTACTGGTCAACCAGCAGCTGTATTTCCTAATGTTACACTTTGCCTACAGTTCTAACTTGTAACTACTAAACAGGAAGGTATTTTTTCCTTTCTCTCAGCTCACCTACCTCCTGTAATTTCTCTTCTCTTACATTGATAGTAAGCAATTATGATCCCTGCAAAAATAAAATGATAGGCCCATAAAATGTATGTTTTGTATAACCACAACAGAAGGAAGAATCCCTAGCTTCCCCAAGACCAAATATAATTTTATTCAAAGCTTCTCAAACTACCTGTGGGAAAAGGATAATTTTATTTTTTTAAATTTCTAATGCTGATTCTTTCATAAAATAGAATAAAAATCAATTACTACAAAAATTATTAAAAAGGCATAAAATGCAGCTCTTTTTTTATCATCAGATTCAACAGACATGAAATTTCTTTGCCAAATGTCTAGAAAAGTTTCTAAAGACTTACTCTCAATTTCAGTACTCATCTTGTCAGAGATAAACATTTGCAGACCTGCATTAGCCTGTTGATGGCCTTGGAATATCACCTTTCTACAGTTAAATATTCTGAGTGAATATTGTGATTAATCTTTTTTTGAGTGCACATTAATTGAAATCTTTCTTTGTATGTATGTATGTATGTATCTATCTGTCTATTTATCTATCCATCCATCCACCTAATTATCATCTGTCTATGATTTACCTATCCATCCATCATCATCTATCTTTACTATGTATATTATTGCTTCCCTAGTTTGAGGTCATATGCTTAAATGCTATTTTATTCTATTTTCTTTTCTAAATTTGTTTAACTTGTGGCTACAAAAACATCTCTCACGAATGGATCCCAAACCATTGCAAGAAAGCTGGGAAGAATGTGTGCATCGTGTGTGTGTGTGTGTGTGTGTGTGTGTGTGATGTTGGTTATGCCTATAACAATTTACTGTAACGTGTTAAGAACTTGTGGGAGAGTAGTCACTTGGTCCTGGTTGGTGAATGTTCTTTTTATGTTTTATGACTGCAGATTTTTAAGTAAATGATAAAAGTCACACTAAAAAGTGAATCTGTTTATATTTTAGGCTTCATTTCCTTTATTTCTTAATATTAATCTTAAAGGTAATGTTTTGATGGCAGAAATGTTTTTGGATATTCTTTGGTTATACCTCAAGGTTTTCACAATGAATAGCTCAGCTGACCAATCTTTTTTCTTTTTTTCAAACGCTTTACTGCTCTTGATTTTTTTGTCATAGTGTTCATTTTTTAAAATTATGTTCCACTTAGTTTGAATCTTAAATTATTTATTACTTCTCATTTTTAAAGATGAAGGACTTAGTTAACAATCTTTTTCAGTCCCTATGTCTTAATTCTGTTTTCTATGACCTGCAGAGACCAAAATTAGCATATCTGGGACTTACCACTCCTTGTAATTGCTTTGTTTATCCTAGATTTGTGTTGATTTTCATCTAAACCTTTGTCTTCTGAAAGTCTAAAAGGCAAAATCTGAAGCCATTCATCTTCCTGTATCTTTAATATTACTTACCTTCCTCCTGGACTCATGTAAGATTATTCTTGCATTTGGAGGGGAGGGAAAAATATTTTTCCATCTACTCTCTTCTAGATTCTCAGTTGAAGCTCTGCAACAAAAGATAGATTAATGAGCAAAAAACTAACAGAAGTTTACTAGTGTGTATATCTCATATGTAGATGAGAGAAACTCAGGGATGAGTAACTTAAAGGTTTGGTTAGAACTCGGACTTATATAGCAAAGGAAAAATAAATTTTTAAAGAAGTGACAAGGCAGAGGAAAGGGACTTTTAACCTCTAGGAATAGTAAATTGTGGAAATGCAAATATATGAAAAACTAGTGGTAGACGAAGTCTAGTTGATAAAGTTTATTATGCAGATCCTTCTGGTACCATCCCATCTCCAGGATGACAAGGATCTAAAGTTGTCTCTGGTGATTAACTTTCGTCCTTCCTGGTACAGAGGTGAAGAGGAGCACTTTTGCAAATTTACTTCCTAATTTTAGGAAAGTAGGTGGAGGGCAGAGAGCTTTTTTTGGGGGGTATCTATTTCTTCACATTTTTTTACTCAAAATCATTGTTATGCCAACGTGGCATTTTTGCTACCCATGACATTTAAGGTCATAAAATTCGAAAATTAGAGGAAAATTTTTCTCTTCCAATGTTGCTTCTAAGAAAAAAATCAATGACAAATTAAAATTAATGTCCATATGAGATTTCATATCTGGGATTTTAAAAGTAACGTGCAGTGAAAAATTACATCTCTAATTACACAAAAATAAATACAGATCATGGAATAAAAACAAGAGCTAAAGAGTAAAGAGAAAAATGAGATAAAAACACATATGAAAATCTATTCTGAAACAGCACCTGGATTTGAGAAGAAAATTAAGTTGCTTTCTTGTATAGCATGGTAATTAAGAGCATGGACTCTGGAACCAGATACCTATGTTCAAATCTATCTGACACCATTAATGTAATTGTGATTGGGGTCAAATAACCTCCTTAAGTCTGAAATAAGTGGGGATAAAAATAATACCTTTCTCATGGTATCATGAGGAATAAATGATTTAATACGTTTAAAGCGTTTAGAATAGTGGCCTAGGAACTCTAGGTATAAAGATGAATGTGACATACTTTATGTTCTTTGAGAGCTATCAGTAACTCTAATAAGCAAAATGTAAAACAGTGAAAGTTAAATGCTCGAAGACGGATAAATGATGGACAGATAGATGAGTATAGCAGTGTGGACATTAGAGTATCTATTCAATAAATAAAGAAGCTGAGACCCAAAGAGTTTGTGATCTCTCGGCTAGCAAGATCATAGGCTGAGAATACAACTTCTTTTGCCATCTCCAAGGAGAGAACCAAGGAGGGAGGCTTTTTTTCCCTCTGTGCAGCATAAGCTCAGTTTCTTTACTTACTAGATGTATGGTCTTTGGGAAGTTGTTCAGCTGCCCTGAGCCTTAATTTCTGTATCTACAAAACTGAGATGATAATAGTATTTGCCTCTGAAAATTACTGTGAGTATTACATGAGATGATATGTATAAAGGGCTGTGCAGAGTGCCTGGCTTACAGCAAGCATTCAATAGATTTTAACCTCTATTTATAGTAACATAAATATTTTATTTCATCTCAATACCATTTATGGAGAGTAGATTAGATACCTGGAGATACATAGTCAAGATTGGTACTATTTTTGTATCCAATTTTTGCTTCTGAGTAGAGAATACAAGACAAAAACAATCAGAAATAATAAATACATAGAGATAAATACTACAATTACAAGGCAAAGTCTTCCCAGAAGAAGTAATTAATTGCAAAACGAAGTGACATGAGTTTTCCTCCTTTCTCTTTAAGCTCCCACAAGAGGCTATAAAATGCTTCAAAATACTCCAACATATGTGCTTCAGAAAAAAAGAGAAGAAAAAAACCTCTGGACAATGCAGTCTTCATAAAGTCTCTTGGGCAATTCCTGGCACCCAAAAAGTGTTCAATATAGGTTGAATTGCCTCTTTATGTAAATGTTTCTATGCCTTCACAAATACCCAATGTCCCCAAAGTAGGTTTGTCAACCTCAAGTTCTGAGTAATGCCAAAAAAGAAAAAAAAAATCTGTCCTTTGTAGGGGAAAATTATGGCATTCATTTGCACACAATTTGGATTAATAATAAAGCATCTAGAAATATGTGCTTTTAAGGGCTGGTTTTAAAATGTAATATGGTCAAGCCTCTGAAAGCTGTCGGGTTTTTCTTTGAAAGATGATTGTGGCCTGAATGATAATGAGTGTCACTGACAACCAAATAAGTTACAGAACTCTTGGAAGCAAGACTTATGATGAGAAAAATCACAATTAGTTCTACGGTGCAGAGATGCAATTCTGTAAGCCGTTCAGTTGCTAATTCATGGTGAGTTCCCTGAGGCCTGGGGATGCACAGCAACCTGTGTCCAGCACTGGAGGCAGCCCTTGAAGTGTGGGGTAGAACCCTGTTCAGGTGCTCAGGTTCCCATAAAAAGACAACACATACACTCACAAGTCAACCAAATTACATTGTCCAAGGTCAATAAAAATTCTATAATGAGGAATTACAATGCAGAATGAGATTCAGGCCAGATGAGAGGCATAAGCAGTAACTTCTTTGCGTTATGGGAACAAGAAGGCACTGAGGAATGCAGGTTTTACAGAAGAGGTGAGATCTTGAGCTGAAACTCAGTGGACGTTCAGCAGCAGGAGATGCATGAAAGAGCTGAGTTGCCAGGACCATGAGAAGGGGTTGCTGCTATATAAGGGGAGCAGACAAAATGTTCTGCACTTGGGAAACCTGCTGGGGCATCTCTTAGAATTATCATGCTATGGTTTGATAAAATGTGGTAACTAGGGGCCTAGACTCCTCAGGGATGGTGGTTTTAGTAGCCCCTCCAGGAAGGTCACCTACACCGACAGAGGCACTAGCCAAAGCTTCATGAGGAATCTAAAACAGTGTCAGAGAAGAGGGATGATGACCATCACTTATGGCCTCAGGTCTAAATGCTACAACAGATTACTTTATTCCACTAACTTTTCTGTTTATAAATTTTCTCCTAGAAATTGTGACTAACCAGAAACTGTAAGAGTCTGTGACAGATGAGACAAAATTAATGTGCCCCACCCAGAGTATTTCAGCGCAATGTTTCCAATGCCTGATTGTCTATTGGGAATAGAAAAACCCAGCTCCTTTAAGTCGTGACCACCTCTAGGGCATATTTTATACTTCAGAGCCTTCTGCAGAACAGGCTGCAGTTGGAACTTCCTGAGAAATCACACATCTGCTTGGCTTCTTCCCTTCCCTCTCTTGCTTCCCGCCTGCCTTCTTATAAGAGAACATCCTTAATACATCATTTATACTGGGATCCCTGCATCAGAATCTGCTTCTGGACCTACAAGAAACATGCATTGGATGTGGATTGAGCGAAAGTTTAAAGGACAGAATCTGCATGTTTAATGCGCTTGAGGTAACTATTCTCATTTAAGTAGGAAAGGAGTGAATGAACATTCTGAGAACAAGTTTGGAAACCCAGTTATTAGATGGTGTTTTTCAGAAATTTAATGAAGCTAAATAAATTCATAATTCTTTTTTGCCTGCCTATCAGCTGAGACAGCTTATTACACATGCAACAGCTTAGATTCAGCTGAAATATAATAGAGTCCATGTTCTTTGTACTACAAGAATCAATGACTTTCTACCTAGGGGCTCCCTCTGCCATGATAATATGTTTGACCTGATGTTAGGTGGGCTGAAACACAGGGAATTAATATCCTCAGGGCAGCTGTCAACTAATAGCTAATGGAAATTGTTATATTAAATATTTCATATTTCTTACTGCTCAGGTGAATCATCTCTGAGGCTGTCCTGCTCCATCTCCTGGAGACTGAAACCTTGTTTCCTATAACGACATTCCCCTTTAGCTTCTTTTTCTTGCCTCTCTCATCCTCCAGCCCCCTACTGATGTTTCTTGGGATCCCATTCCAAATCTATCTGCAATAATCCTATGTCAGGGTCTTCTTCTGGGGGAACCCAAATTAAACCATGAAGTTTCCACCTCAGACCTTTCCTAGTCCCCTGAGTGCCCTCTACTGAGATGCAGTGTCTATAAGAGGCAATTTACCTACAACACTACTCTGCAGTTTTGGAGTATCCTTCTTCTGAAGTTATTCTACACTTTGTAACTCATATTTATGAATATGGTTAGTAAGGATACATACTTTTTTAAAAAATTGTGACAATGATCTTAACAATATTGAGTGATATTGCAGACAATTTGGGATTAAAAAAACCAAGACTCATTTTAAGGAAATCATAACCATCCCAGAAGTGGTGTACAGCTGTTCTGCAAGTCACCAATTCAGGCAGTATCTATCAAGCCTTGGGCATGCCTGTGTGGGAGCCAATATAGTTGTGAGTGTGGATGTGACTTTGAGGAATACATCCCGTAGTCATGAAAGCCAAGAGGATGTTCACATTGGTTAATTAAAAAGGAATGAAACTGATTTCAGTATGGGGCTTGCTCAGAAGGTGTCCCAAGAACTAGCTTTTAAGGAGGAATTCTCTCCTGGGTTTGAGTTAAAAAAGTCAATCCTAAAATAAGTGAATATCCAGACCCCCAGAGTGGCTGGTTACCATGTTCTAACATCCATTAGGTTTCATGAGATGTAACACAATTGATTAACATAAATCATTCCATTTCATATTCTACCTCTTAGAGTCTTCAGTTTTTGCTAATTGCTTCATGTGAGTTTGTCTTGTTTCTACAGGATTTGAGATGTGTTCTGTAAATCCAGTGTATTGAACAATTTTAAACACATATGGTGAATTCACCCACTTTTTAATTTCACAAGAGTTTATTAAGTACTTATAGTGCTCCAGGCACTGCCTTCTGAGAACAGATGCCCACTCACTACTGCAACCCTATGTCTCCCCTTGCCATGAGAAAGCATCAGAGAACACATGGTCTTGACCTGCAGGGAGCTCCTGGTCTAGCTGCAGAGACAGAAAAAGAAGGAGGAACTTGCTAAACAAGTTGTGACTGGAAAGGGTAGGGAATAGAGGAATTTCAGCCAGACTCAGCTTCAAGGTGGTAGGGAAGGCTGGGGGCTGAAGTTGGGGCCTGGGATAAATCCAGAAGACGTATCCTCTAAATTCTCATATACATACATTGGGACTTAGCCAGTTGGAGGGAGGGCATTGGAGGTGGAAGAAAAGGCACAAGCAAAGTCCTAGACATGGAGAATTGCAGGGGGTGTAGGAAAGCAGCTGGAGGTCCTGCACAGCTGGAATGTAGAGTTGGCTAAGGGCTGGCAAAAAAAGGGGGTGACCTGGAACATGAAGGGTTTGAATGTTGTGCTATGTAGCCTAGGCTTTCCTTGAAGGGCAATAGGGAGAGACAGAAAAATTTTGAACAGGTTGGTAACAAAAATCAGATTTTCACTTTTGTTCATTCTAGCTTCTCTGTGGAAACTAAATTGTGAGAAAAAAGAGTGGAAGGAAGGCAGCCATTTTGGAAGGTAGTACAGTAGCCTTGGAGGGATGAGGTGACACACTGATTGAGTCAGCATGAGTGCAAATAGAGAGGTGTAGAAATGGGTATTCACAGGGCAAGAAAGGCTACGTGTAAGAAGGTGGGGTGGGGTTGGGACAGGCAGGCACGGGAAGGAAGTGCATCATATGCAAGTAAGTGAGCTAGGCTGCAAGGAGGTATGCCTCAACCTCTTAGCCTTACTTGGGGTGGGGAGTGGGGGCGGGAACAACCACAGCCCCCTTCCTGTTTCTGGTTTTTCTGTTTGATGTTATCTCTGTGTGAAACTCTTCTAGAAGATCTTTGGTCAAGTGTGACAAGACCTACCACAAACTGTCCCCTTTCATCTGCTGACAAAACCTGCTGACAAAGCAAAAAAATCTACATCCTGTTGTCTCATAGCTGATTAGCTGAGATAATATCTCTGCTCTCCGAAGCTTACTAAGAAAAACCACAACCACTACTGAGAAAAACATCCCCAAATGTTTTGGAAAGTTAACAAACTGTGACATCTGCAGTTTGCAACTGACCACAGTGTTAAACCACATCATTTGCATTTGTTTACCCCTCCCTATAAAAGTCAAACTGCCTAAGAGGCTGAGTCATTCCCATCATCTTCAGATAACGGTGGTTTCCCTATTGCAATAGCCTAAATAAAAGCAATCTTTTAACTTGTCTGTTTCTTTGACAGGATTGCTGCCATGACTCAAAATGGGACCATGCCTTCAGATCTCCATCTGCTCCACCCAGGTAATAAGGACACTTGGAGCCTTTGTGCTCCATTTGTGACTGGCAATACAGGGACCTAAAGGTGAGCCCTATTCCTAATTCAATGCTCCAGACTCTTGTCTGTTGGTAGCATGGTAGGAATTTAATTTTCATTGAGTATGCAGTTGATCTCTAGTGCTGGATTTGTGTGTGTGTGTGTGGGTGTGGTCACTTGGTAATCTCTGTAAATGAATTAAATGGTTTGCAGATATTGTGTCTCTGTTAGGTCAGAAAGATGCCAGAAAATTGGGTTTGTTATTTTTGTTTGTCTATTTTTTTCTCTATTTTGAACTCAATCAAGAATTTCTACCCAGTGGAATGAAAAGAGCCCTTTTTATAGAAACAAGTGAGTTATGTATTTCTGTGTTATGCCTTGTCTATGGCTGAGATTTTAGAATTAAAATGATTAGTTCTCTAGATCTGTATGTATATTTATGTGTCTGTGGGTATGTAATGTTTTCCTGCCTCCAGATGGTGTTACTAAATTAGATTATCAAAATTTTTAAAGGTACTATTTTCTGATTGACTTAGAACTAACTAAGGTCTTATATAAATGAAATATTCAAAAATTTCTGGAAATTAAGATAATTGCATTTCTATTTTTAATATGCTTATAGATACTAGCTTGAATATTCTAAGAATTTAAGTTACATAATTTAGGTAAATTTTGGCAAATGAGACTAGCTTTATTTTGTTGGTTTAATTAAAACAGTTATGTCTTCTGAGTTCTCAGTATTAGGTAATACACAAGCATACATTTTAATCTACTTCGGCACATTCTTCCTCAGCTTATACAGGTTTCTTGGTTTAATAATCTATCATTTTACTTACTATATGTTTATAATTATAAAAATATAAATTTGCAGTTAGTTAAATTGAATCACTCTTTTGACAAATGTTAATTCAAAAGTAACTAATTACGTTTTATAGTGTGTCATCTTGGCTCAAGACCAAGATCTTTTGATAACATAAAACTTTTGGCTGATGCTAAACTTGGTTAATTAATGGGCATTCATTAGATACCTGGATTATCTAACTATAATAAAATACTGAAGCATTCATTACTAAGTATAATTTTCTGCTTATAGACTTTTTGCTTATTATTTTTTATATAATACAGAGAGCCTATATATTTGGGTGTGTTCATGAGCATGTTTATTTTTTTGCTACAGCGAGTTGTATTATAGGGATGTTTATTACTGCAAAAATTATGAGATGTATATTCCTAAGATCTGTTAGTCTGCTACGAAATAGTGTGTATGAAAATAGTTCACAATTATCCACTGCAAAAGACTCTTCCCTTGACCAAACTTGAGTTAGGCTCCTTGGAGCATTCTTCCTAAGTAGACTTTGACCTTGGCCTGCCCAGCCCAGTTTTAGTAAAGATTCCTGCTTAGCGAATTTATCAAGAATTTACTAATTCTTGGTATTAGACTACTGGATATTTGATCAAGTTTCTCACTCTCTACTCTGGATATCTTAGTTTTAGAAAGTAGTTTTATTATTAATAGTTTTATTATTAAAAATAATTTTATTAAGCCAGTTTAGCAAGAATCCCTCTACCTTTGATATCTAGTTAAGTTCTTAGTAAATTTCCATCTGCTTACCTCCTTGCTCTACTCCTTGGCTATAAATCCACAACTGTCTTTGCTGTATTAGAAGTTGAGCTCAGTTCCATACAGAAACCTCTCTCCCCTACTGCAGCAGTTTGAATAAGATCTATCTGGCTGTTTTAATACCTAACCAGTAACTTTTCTTTTATACTACCTCCAAGCTTTCTCTATGCCATAGGAGTTACTGTAGTTAAAAATAATCAAGGCCGGGCACGGTGGCTAACACCTGTAATCCCAGCACTTTGGGAGGCCAAGGCAGGCGGATCATGAGGTCAGGAGTTTGAGACCAGCCTGACCAAAATGGTGAAACCCCGTCTCTACTAAAAATAAAAAAATTAACTGGGCGTGGTGGCACACGCCTGTAATCCCAGCTACTCAGGAGACTAAGGCAGGAGAACTGCTTGAACCCGGGAGACTGAGGTTGCAGTGAGCCAAAATTACACCACTGCACTCAGCCTGGGTGATAGAGCGAGACTCTGACTCAAAAAAAAAAAAGTTATAATCAATATATGTCAATGAGATGAATGAGACTCTAGTAGAAGTGACTGTGGCAGAAAGGAACATTTTGAGTGCAAGGTATGCAGGATATTTTTTTGTTAAGGAAAACAAGAGTAATTTTTTTCTGAAGTAAAATGAGTAGTTATTCCAGGATGAGAAAGGGGAAAGTGTAGGGCAAAACCCTACAAAACCCTAACTAGATAGAGAAAGCTGTAGAAGGTTCATGGATAAGAAATTTTATTTCTTGTAGTCACAGCTGGCTGAAGTTTAATGGGTTTGTTTACAAAATGTTTAATATAAGCGTTAGTATCAAATATGCAGATGCAAAACTAGAATTTGTTTTATTCTCTATTAAAATAATTTTTTCGGATTAGTGTATTCTCTTAATAAGAGCCTGTAAAATATTTTTCTTTACCTTCTGAGTAATCTGCTTAGAAGATAAACATTCAGAATCTCATCAGAATAATTTTCTGTGCTTTGTGCTGACTTTTTTGAGTCCTTGATTATTTAAGAGAACAGTCTTCATATAAAAGAGATAAAGTTCTTTGCAATTATGTTACCTCCTATATCTACTCTAAAATTATTTTACATCATTTGATTAAATAGATAACCACGTACTATTTCTCAGTAATCCATTTTCCTACTTAATTAAGTATTTGAATTTCCTGACAATGTTTTATATTTTACCTTCTGAAAATCAAATCCTAAATGGTATCTTTTGCACTGTCAAGGAAAAAAAAATGTACAAATCTGAAGTTAAGTGAGGAAATCATTACTAATGGAGAATCTTAGAAAGATGCTCAAGATCTAAGCCAGGAAAGTCTCAGGCATGGGGTGAGCAAACACAGCTTTTATATGCAGAGACCTTGGGAGTCAGGCATGGGGTGAGCAAACACAGCTTTTATATGCAGAGACCTTGGGAGAAATGCTTATGGAAAATGGAAGGGGGTTTGATGCTAAGAGCTTGTACGTGTGTGTGGCGGGGGTGGGGGCAGGGTGGGGGACTGTGGGATGGTGAGGGATGATGCTGAAACTTACTGGGCTACGTCAAATATTGGCAGCAGATAAGTTAAGGCAGGAAGATTGGTCTATGGTCAGGCACATGGGGTGGGATTCTGGGTCTAAGACAGAGCAAACAAATTAGAATGCTGGAGGAGGTTCATATAGATTTGAGAACCTAGTAGTTTAGGCAAACCAACCTAAAGTTGTGTCAAGGACAGTTTAACCAACCTATCAGTCCTCCACTCTTGTTCAAGAAAGGCTCAGAAAAGGTGTCCTTGAACAGAGAGACAAGGAGAATCTCAAGTAAGAGATGGCTGAGTAAAGTAGTCCCAGGTCAGGATTGCTCAGTGTTGTTCCTGGAGGACTAGTTAAACCATGGGTTTGACATGCTGGAAAAGGTCAGTTGTTTTACTGTCCTTCAGATCAGGCATCTTAGAAGTGGGATGCCTAAAAGGAAAAAAGAGAAATGTTAATATAGAAGGAGATATTAAACTGAGAAAGACAGAAGTTGAACCCAAGGGTATCCATTTCAGGGGATTTCAAGGGGTTAGTGGATGAGCCCTTTTGATCATGTAGCATTGCTCTTTGAGCGTTTTGATGCTCTTGGTAATGTTGCCCAAAGCCTGGATTACCTCTTCTATCAGAACATGCGTGACCTGAGCATTTCCCCATCCTTTTTTTGTGGTCCAGTCAGGGCTTGTCCAGAGAAGAAGAGAACCATGCATAGTCTGCTAGCAATGATGGGTCTTTATATGTTTATAACAAGTCATCAGACTTGAGCTTGCAGTAATTCTTCAGAGCCTGGGGGCCAGCCACAAGGCAACCTAAGGTCTCAGTTGTGATCTGGATAGTAAGGTTTTCTCAGTGACTATGAGTAACAAAAAAGGAGAAAAATTGGAACGTTAATTTAGGGGTATATGGCTAGATATTGAGGGAAACTGGAAGATTTGAAAATTTAGTAAAAGTGGACAATTTGTGCAAGATAACAGATTCAAGTACAATTTATTAGTAGTTACAAAAACTGGTTTTCCCATAGTGTGAGAGAAAGTCAATTAAATCTCTACCAGAGAAGAGAGAGTTTGCATAACTATCAGTTACCTGCAGTTTACAAAGAGGCACTAAATAGCTCAAACACAAATTAACAGGATCAGAATCTGATAATCCAGAAAGATGTGCTATGATTTCCCATGGAAACACAATCGTTTTTTCTACAGTTACTCCTCCTCTTTTGATCAAAGACAATCTCAAAGAAAGATTATTCTTGATCTCAAATTAAGGTTGGTCTCATGAGATTCGGCCTGGTTATTTGCATAGGTGCTGCAAGAGTGGCAATTTACATATAGATCATATTATATTTGCTTTGCTGGAAGTTTTCGTAAAGAATGTCAAATTGGACTTTTCAAAGCCTCTTGAGGATAAGAAGCCAAGCCAACAACTCACATCAGATTTCACACGCAACACCTATCGATTTGGCAGGCAGTCCTTTCTTCTTGAGATCCCACAAATCTCCTAAGATTCCAGAGCCTGCTGGGAAGTGACATTCCTTGCTCACCTGCAAAGCTGCAAACCCTGCAAAGCCAGGTTTCAAGCCAGTTTTCACAAGAGGAGCTTTGTAAGCCTTGGCCCTATAAGGTCCACCTTGGTTCCTTAGAAGTGTCTGGTCATATCTGATTAAATAAGCGTCACTCTCAAATATGACATCCAGGCAAAGCCTTGGTTGTATTACCAATGTTTTTGTGCCGTGTTAACAAAGAGGACAGACTCTTACGGAATCTATGCAAATAACCATATTGCCATGAAAATAAGAAGACTCAAGGAGATTTTCCAAATTTTGAATGGGTGAGTCAGGGAAGAAAAGAAAGAAGTTTCATTTCTGTTTACAAGAAATTAGCATAGTCTATGAAATTGTTATGAGTGATGAATAGCTTAAAAAAAAAGAGGAGGGGTTTTCTTATGTCCAGAAAATAGGATATTAGGCGGGGCGTGGTGGCTGACGTCTGTTATTCCAGCACTTTGGGAAGCCAAGGAGGGTGGATCATGAGGTCAAGAGATTGAGACCATCCTGGCCAACATGGTGAAAACCCGTCACTACTAAAAATATAAAAATAGCCAGGTGTGGTGGCACTCTTCTGTAATCCCAGCTACTCGGGAGAATTGCTTGAACCTGGGAGGCAGAGGTTGCAGTGAGCTGAGATCACGCCATTGCACTCCAGCCTGGGCAATAAGAGCAAAACTCTGCCTCAAAAAAAAAAAAAAAAAAAAAAGAAAAAAGAAAAAAAGAAAATAGTACAGTAAAGGAATAGCCCTATAGCCCTATTCCAAAAAAGTCCCATAATTATCCATCATCAGTTCATTCACTCCTGTGTAATTAGTTCTTGTCCCACTTGATCCCGGATTAGTAGGCTTATGAACCCATCTCTTTTTCAACTAGAGTTCTGGAATTCCTAACTCAGTTCATTGTTTTGGTCCCAAAGTTACTTAAACAATGTAATTAGAAACTTTTACACAGGAGCACCTAGCATAATCCTTTTCCATGTACCTCTGAGTCATTCCTTTTTTTTGAAACAAAGTCCTGCATAGATAACAAAAGACTTAAAATTGCTGTGGTTAACATATTTTTGATAATTTTTGAAAGTAAAAGATCCGATGAAAGTTTGCTATAAAAATAATACATTGACAGAAAAATTTAACTGTCGTTATGGCACTTAAAGTTACTACAAAAAGTTTCAGAGAAAATATGTGTAAACATAATAATTAATTTTATTTTCAAAAAAGGGTGGATATTACATCAAATTTATGAAAGTGGATGGGCATAGTTTTTATAGAGAAAACATTTTCAGATATAACATGATTGACTGGGCGCAGTGGCTCATGCCTGTAATCCCAGCACTTTGGGAGGCCGAGGAAGGCAGATCACAAGCATAAGGTCAGGAGTTGGAGACCAGCCTGGCCAACGTGGTAAAACCCCGTCTCTACTAAAAATACAAAAATTAGCCAGGTGTGATGGCAGTCACCTGTAGTCCCAGCTACTTGGGAAGCCGAGGCAGGAGAATCTCTTGAACCTGGGAGGCGGAGGTTATAGTGAGCCGAGATCGTTCCACTGCACTCCAGCCTGGGTGACAGAGTGAGACTCCGTCTCAAAAAAAAAAAAAAAAAAAAAAAGAAATAACATGATAATCATGAGACATAATGTGTCATGAACATATCAAACATATAGTTAGAATATACCAAGAATATATTTAGATTATCAAGCAAAGAGATTCAGTATATTTGTATAGGTTTAGGAAAAAAATACTCATGTAGAACAAAAATGTATTCTTACCATGTGGACAACTCAGAAGACATAGCTATATTTATTAAATCAATTATATTAAACTACTCTCAATGGCCAAAGGTTTATCTAAATTAGATGAACTTGAATTTTTTAACATTTTGTTAAGCTTTTATAAAAATACTTTTTTCACATTGATGATATTAGAGATTTGGTTTTCCTAATTTCAAGGAAGTTCAAGAATACTTAACTTATGTAGGCTCTCATTCATCTCTAAGACAATCCAAAAGGAGCTTATTTAAGATGTTTTATAATTTAATGTGGTAATACCATCTGGAGGTAGGAAAATATTACACAAACAAAATGCATGTGCACATGCACAAACACACATACATAAACATATAGGCAGACATAGCCAACTTACAGCTTTAATTTTTAAATTTTAGTCATGACTTAGGCATAATCACAGAAATGCAAAACTCACTGATTCATATAAAAAAACAGAGTATTGACTGGGCAAGGTGGCTCATGTCTGTAATCTCAGCACTTTGGGAGGCCAAGGCGGTCAGATCATGAAGTCAGAAGATCAAGACCATCCTGGCCAACATGGTGAAACACAGTGTCTACTAAAAATATAAAATTAGCTGAGCATGGTGTCATGCGCTTGTAATTCCAGCTACTTTGGAGGCTGCGGCAGGAGAATCGCTTGAACCTGGGAGGTAGAGACTGCAGTGAGCTGAGATTGCACCATGGTACACCAGCCTGGCGACAGAGCGAGACTCCATCTCAAAAAACAAAAAACAAACAAACAAACAAAGTATCATCGTTGCCTCACCTTTATATTTTTACAAGGATAATATTTTTGGTAGATGGGGCAAGTTGACGTAACCTGTTCAGTATGTGAACTGAAGCATCTTCACCAATATTTGTGTAGGAGACCCATAAGCTACCCTTGGCTCTGGTGTATAACTCTAAGGAAGCTGTGGACTCAATTTCAAGGGAGGCATGGAGGAGAGACCAAGCGGTCATTTGGTGTCTCCAGAGCCCACCTGAGTGGATAAAACATTCAGCCTGTTTCCAGTGAGACTTTTTAGCCTCAGGCTGTTGCTCTTAGTGCCCCTAAGCTTCTCTAGAGCCTCCAATGAAGGGACAGGACTTAAAGCTCAAGGGATTATAAGGAATTGAGGGGCCAGAGTGGGAGACGAAAGGTCTGGCAGGAGTGGATGGAAAGGTGGAGGAGATAGAGGGTTGAAAGAGGACGATCCAAGGATTAAAGGGAGCTGAAGGGAACATGGAAGATGGTAGAAAAGAGAGATTGGGGGATAGGTGATGAGAAGACACAGGTCACAGATTGGAGAAGGAAGACTGTCTTTGAAAGAAGCAATGGTCGCTGAAAAGTTTTTGAGAGAGAGCATTTTTTTTTCTGCCTCTTTGTACCAAATGCCCACTACCACTAACAAAGCATCTATTGCTTGGATGAGATCTTGGTGGCACAGGATTCAATTGCCCTCTGCAGAATGAGGCAATTTGGAAAAATTCTACATTCGCCAAAGAGGCCATTGAAATTTAAGTTGTAAAATATTGCCATTTTTTTTTTGAAGAAAGTGGGTGGAATTATTACCATAGTAACACAGAGCATACCCCACAGTTGAGGGGTCTGGAGAACAACAGCCAAATTGACGGTTTCTCATGATAACGGAAGGGACACCTGCCAGTGCTAGAGGCCTTGGGATTTCAACTCAGGTATGATTCTCAGGAGAGAATGAGGGGCTTTCACCACACTCAAAAAAGGCAGAAGGGAAAGAAAGAAAAACAGAAGAAAATGACAAAAATGAGAGAAATATAAGTCAACTTCTCCCTGTGCTACAACAGATAGATGTCTGGAACACTGGATTAGAAATCATGACTTACCACTGTGGATTCTGATTTCCCCAGCCAAGGAGAGGCACAAAGAGTCCAATAAGGCAGCACCGGGTGAAGAAAGCAGGACCCAGGGGCAATGGGCATTTTGTCCAAGTCATGGCATCATTATTGTCAAAGAAAAGAAGTTTAATCTAGACATTAGTCTAGAAAAACTTTCTTAAGAAGGGGAGTATTGCAATAGGAGTGGGGCAACAGCATAACAGAAAGATGCTCAAATCCTAAGTCAGAGAAGGGATGAGTGAGCAAAGCTTTTAAGATACCTGTGGAAAGTTGAGGGGAAATCAACAAAACCCTGCGAAAATCTGGGGGTGGGAGGGAATTCTTAAAACTTAACAAACATCCTCAAACATTATATGAATAGGAGAATTGAGACAGGAAATGTTGGTTTGTGGTCAGGCACATGGGGCTGGGTCTGCACCCAAAATGGAGCAAACAAGTTAAAGTGAGAAATTCACATAAAGCACAGGGCCTATTAGTCTTCTGCCAAACAGCCAAAAGTTGTTTCAGCTAACAGTCAAGCACAGTCTTCTCAGCCGCCTCAGTGCCCAAAATTGCCTTTGAGATTTCCCAGAGGACCTCTGGAAAGTTGCAAAGATGTGTTCTTTCACCGTGGGAAAAGACAAGAATTGGAAATAGGATTATTTGATATGTTATCATTGATAAGATGTCTAGGAAGCATTGTCCAATCAGAAGAGATGCTCAGGTTTGCATAGGTTAAATTTGTATGGGTAAAATGTCATTAACATAAACATGTTTAAAACTGTATTCTACATAAGAAGTTTCTGGAGAATTGTGAATGTGTGTGTGTTTTTTTTTCTTTACACTTTTAAGATTACAGTGTTAAATGTTTATCAAGTTACATTTCTGCAGCTAGCAGGATAACAGATGTGTTACTGGCACTCAGACCTCATCCTAGGGAATGTTTACTGGGAATTCCCAAATACACCACAAGCCAAATAACTTCCAGCATTTCTCATCTTTGTACTTTCTTCATTTCTATCTTTGCCCAAGTCATCTGGTTTTTCATGGACAACCATTGCGTGGCCAATGATGGAGTGGCCTCCTGAGAGTGAGATCATAGAATCTTCAATAGACACATCGTTGCACCATCTTTGCCAGCAGTCACATTGCCCAGGTGTTCAACATGCCTCTCTTGATCCTTTGGTCCACCGTATTTTGGGGATAGTGGATTAAAGTGAGGACCTGCACTGGTACAGCCTTGTATATTATTTGCAAACTGATGAACATGGAATCTGCTGGCCTTCAGGCAATCCTGTAATGTGTCACAACACCACAACTGGTCCATTTTCCGTCTGCTTGAAATGGATAATTCTCTGTACCAGGCCTTCGCCCTTCAGCATGCACTGATGGGGCCACGCTTCTGTCTGGGTTCTGAGGATTGCCACGGAAACAGGAGATGCTATAAGAGATGACAATGCAAACCCCAGAATTGTTAATGTTTTCACTGTCCATGATGTATTTCTATTTATCAGAGTCCTGGGGTCGCTTTGCTTGATGTTAGATAAAAGCAGTATAGTGTTATCAGTCATAATTAATTATATTTTCAAACTTTAACTTGGTCGCAACTTTACTTCTTTTATTTGGAACCAGTATATGCTAGGCCGGTAGTTTTACGTTGAGGATTCACTTCACTTATCTATGCATTTTTATTAATACTCTAATGTTTAGAATCTACTTCAGATGTACTGACTCTATTTACTTGATAACTTTGATATATTTTTAGTAAATTCTAATGAAGTGCTAGGTATTTGTGGCTAGGTATATGTTATATATGAAAATGTTTTCTTTGTAAGGTTATATATGAGCATTTTTATAAATTGGATGTAATATGGCCTCTTTGAAAATATTGCCAGTACATTGTGTTTATAGATATTTTCTCTAAAATGTTTTTTGGATTGAATTTATTTTGTTTTGTACAACAGAAACAACCAGATGTGTTTGTCAATTGCATTATTCTTATAATGAACTCTAGATTATTCACTTTTGAAAATTATCAATAATATGTACATGATAGACATTTTTAGACTTTTATCATCTACTGATAGTTTTGTTTGTTCTGTTTTACGCTGATGTTTCCATAAAATCCTTGCAATCAATGATAGGCTAAGGTGTTCTATCTTCAGCAAAAAAGAACAATATTAGAGTCTGGTGGAAAAGGATCATGCCATATACTCTGGGGAGCAGATTTCTGATGGCATTGTTTAAACGATTATGAAATCATACCATTGGACTGAGTCAGGAGTTGCAGATGTCTAGCTGAGAAGCGGATGCATTCATGAAACAACACGAGATCAGGTGGAAGAAGAGTTAATTTTATAGAACTGAATGAGCAGATGATTATGATTTTTATTTGAAATATTGTTAAGGTTTTATTGCTCTATTTTTTGGAAGTAAGAATTTCTTTTCTTTTTCTCTTAAGCTATCATTCAAACAATTTTATAGACTATGCTAATTTCTTTTAAACAGAAATGAAACTTCTTTCTTTTCTTCCCTGACTCACCCATTCAAAATTTGGAAAATCTTCTTGAGTCTTCTTATTTTCATGGCAATATGGTTATTTGCATAGATTCCGTAAGAGTCTGTCCTCTTTGTTAACAGGGCACAAAAACATTGGTAATACAACCAAGGCTTTGCCTGGATGTCATATTTGAGAGTGACGCTTATTTAATCAGATATGACCAGACACTTCTAAGGAACCAAGGTTGACCTTATAGGGCCAAGGCTTACAAAGCTCCTCTTGTGAAAACTGGCTTGAAACCTGGCTTTGCAGGGTTTGCAGCTTTGCAGGTGAGCAAGGAATGTCACTTCCCAGCAGGCTCTGGAATCTTAGGAGATTTGTGGGATCTCAAGAAGAAAGGACTGCCTGCCAAATCGATAGGTATTGCATGTGAAATCTGATGTGAGTTGTTGGCTTGGTTTCTTATCCTCAAGAGGCTTTGAAAAGTCCAATTTGACATTATTTATGAAAACTTCCAGCAAAGCAAATATAATATGATCTATATGTAAATTGCCACTCTTGCAGCACCTATGCAAATAACCAGGCCGAATCTCATGAGACCAACCTTAATTTGAGATCAAGAATAATCTTTCTTTGAGATTGTCTTTGATCAAAAGAGGAGGAGTAACTGTAGAAAGAAAATCCTTCTGGATTATCAGATTCTGATCCTGTTAATTTGTGTTTGAGCTATGTACTGCCTCTTTGTAAACGCTGGTAACTGATCAATATGCAAACTTTGTAGCCAAGCTTTCTCTATCACTGTGGAAAATCAGTTTGGTACTTACCTTGCACAGATTGTTAACCTTGCACAGATTGTCAACCTTTACCAGATTTTCAATTATTCCAGTTTCCTTCAGCATCTGGCTACAAACTAACAGCCTTAAAACGACTCTATTTTTATTTCTTCCTCTAGACTGTTAGTCACTGAGAACTAAAATCTCACTGCCTAGATCCTTATTGGGACTTTAGATTGCCCTGTTGCTGGTCTTTATCCCCTAGGATTTGAAGAATCACTGCAAGTTCAAGTTTGAGGATTTGTTATAAGCCTAGAAGAACTTATTATCATTCCAGCTAAACATTCATGGTCCAACTATCTCTTTGGATAAGGCCACTCTTTGGACTACTGAGAACTTTTGGCAAAATGCTCAGGTCATGCACACCCTTATTGGAGAAGTAACCAACACTGTGGACAACATTACCAATATGATCAACATCTTACCTTCAAAAACTCAGTGAGTGGTGGGAGAGTGAATCTACAATTGCCAAGCCATACCTAAAAATACAACTTTGACCACAACTTCTGTAACAACCAGTCTATGAAGCCCAACCCCAACCTCTTCAACATCAGTAAGGACCTGGTCAATAATTGCCAGATTACATAATTCTTGCTTGTATTTCTAACTTAGAACCAATCATAGGAGGCCAAATATGCACTCCTAACAAATCACATAGGATGATCCACTTCTAGTTAGCCTGTTTCTAATTTCCCCAATAGCCTCCAATTAGGCATACCTAATCCCTTCCCTTTTCCCACTGTACAGCTTTCCCATCACTTTACCTGCATTTGAGTCTCTGCCAAACACAACTGATGATTGGTGACTCTTTTGTTTAGCAAACTCTGAATAAATAACATTTGTTTGTTCTCATTTGAGTGATTTTTATTTATTTCCACAGTTTTCTTGGAAATTCCATCAAGATAAGATCTGCTCTGCCTATCACCTCAGACCCTAGCCTTCAACTGGGGCAGAACCCCTTGTGCCTTATTGTTTGCCACTTATCAAGCCCACAATGATGTTGCTGAGTCAGCACCAGGTCTGAACTCCACTCTCTTTGTGGTGAGTTCTTTGGCTATTTATTCCATGTTTGATACCCTGGTTTTGTTATTCCTTACCATTTGTTTGGCATTGCTGGCAAAACCAAGCCCTTCTTTTCATCCCTTTTTTGCCCCTATTTGTGTTACTCTTTTGTGTTATGCTCTCTAAAGTGTAGTTTGTCATAAGGAGAATCACAGGATAGAACACTGGCATGGGTGTTTTAAGACTGTTGTTAGTGCCAGCTTCAGAGATCAGTGAATTTTAGTTCCTAACTCAACTACCATCTTGTCATCAATTCTGCCTAACACCATTTGCTTCACTGTTGTGGATCTTTGCTTGGACTTTCTTGAGTGTGCCTGTAGACCAGGATATACCCTTTTGCCTTCCTCTGGCTAGAACAACAATATACCCAGACATCCATGCTTCAGAGGTTCACTGAAGCCCCCTCCTATTTTCCCTAGGTCTACAATCAAAATTTACATGATTCATAAATTTCTTTTGTGATTCTGTTCTGATACAATATGTAGATGATCTCTTACTTTGTTCGGTAAATAAAGAGGCCTATAAAAAGGATTCCACTTAGTTGCTCTCAGCCCTAGCAGAAAAAGAACATAATATTTCAAAGATATATTATAAATTTTCCAGAACACAGCCCATTATTTGTGGCATGACCCATTTAAGGAGGAAAAAGCATTATTTTCTTTTAGACTATCAAAACTTTTTCTAGACCCTTTTCATAGTGGCAACAGAGAGCTCCTCTAGATATGACTAGACATTGCAGACAATGGGGACCAAATTTTTTCTGTGATTGCAATACTCTTTATAACTTGGCTAAGTCCCAGTCTCTGATCTGGGAGCTCAAACATGAGCAGGTCTTCTGTAATCTGAAGAAAGCTCTTCAACAGCCTCCTTCCTTAGTCATCCCTAGGTATTATACAAAAAGCCATTCCATTAATTTGTGCATGAGTGTTATGGACATGCCCTTAGGGTTGTAGCTCAGTTTCATGGGATTCGTGAAAAACCTATTGCTCACCATAGCCTCAATTTTGACTCAGTTGTGGTGGCTTATCCTTCTTGACTTAAGACAACAGGTAACAGAAACAAAACTTTTCAATGCTTGTACTGAACTAGTTCTAGGCTCTCTGCTTGACCTCATGGTTCCTCATGCAGCACAGACATTACTATTGACTGAGTATACATAACACTTTTTAGTCAACTTACTAGCATCTAATACTCTATCTTTCTGTCACATTACTATTTATCCCTGCAACACACTGAGTCCTACCAGTGTCTTGCCCCACCCGAAATAAGTGCAACATCATGATTGTCTAATTTCAGTTAGGGAACTTTACTTGCCTCACTCAGATATATTAAAGATCCCATTGGGAAACCTCATCTAATATTTGTTGGTGAATCATATCTCAAAACTGAAACTAGAAGTTAGTAAACAGGATGTGCCATCAATAATTTAAGAAGATAGGTTTTAGAATGTAGTCCTCTACTAGAATTAAAATCATCCCATATTGCAAAACTTCTTGCACTTACTAGTGTTTTTCAACTAGCTAAATTCCAGAGAGAAAGTAAATAGATAGACGGATAGGTGGATAGATAGCAGATATGCTTTTGGAGTAGTACATGACTTTGGTATGCTTTCATGACAAGGGGGTTTCTTATCTCTGCTTGGACCCTTCTAAAAATGGACAATAAGTGAAGTAAATTTTAGATGCACTCCTACTACCTACAGAGATGACTATAAATGTTGGAACTTATGGAGAGAGAGGCCACTTAAAAGAAATACTCAAGCAGATCATTATGCTCAACAAGGTAAACCCTCAAAGGATAAATCTCTGGTGAAACTTTGAAAAAGAAGAGTGGAAAAATTCCGGTTGCACTCTTCATTGATATAATCTCTGAAACGCTCAAGGTGGTTGCTTATGGCACCAGATCATTTCAAGTGGATATTAACTAAATTTCTTCATGAAACTACTCATCATGGAATATAAAAATCGGTTAGTATTTTTAATCACCATTAGTGAGAAAACTTTAAAAAGAAGCTGAGGCTATTTTCAGGTTATGTGTCACCTGTCAGCCACACAATCCTGGAAAAAATTATAAAGATTAAACATGACCAGGACCCAATGTCTCACTTTGAATATCTTCAAATGGATTTTATCCAGCTTACAGCCTCTGTGAGATTTAAATTTGTTTTAGTTTTTGTATATCCATTTTCAGGAGAGGCTATAGCATGTTCTTGCTGAAAAGCTATAACCCTTACAGACACCAAAAAAGCTGCTTGATTTTGTGTTTTCAAGCAGGGACATCCCAAATTTTATATCAAGTGATTGAGCACTCCCTTTACAAAAACCATTGTAAAAGAACTCTGTTAAACAATATTTCTTACTCAAAAAACAATACTGTCTTTACCACCCACAATCTTCTAGAAAGGTTGAATAGATAAACTACATTTTAAAACTAAAATTAGCAAAACTTTTTAAAACCTTTAAGCTCCCTAGGCCAAAGATACTCCCCCTAGCTGTCTTGGCCATAGAGCCCACTTACTCAGGAGCACATTGGTTATCTTCCTATGAATTGGTAACTGGAAGGCCTATGCATTTAGGGATTTTACCTCTGTTGCTAGACTTCCCTACTGCATGGTGGCATGGCAAAATATTGTAAGTGGCTCACGTACTATACTCTGTCCTATCCAAAGGATTAAGGATGCCATTGCACAACATTTTCCTAAAGTACCTTTTTTTCTGATCTTCAAACAGGATATTTCATCTATTGGAAGAGGCATCAGAGGAAAACTTCTCTTGTCCTCATTGGAAGAGACCTTGTCAGGTATTGTCAACAACAAAAACAGTAGTGAGTCAATGTTTGGTGATTCAGATTTTTATACAGTTGGAAGGCTACTCTAATAGGGGACTTCAACATGAGGATACTCGGTGATCCTGTAGACACAGCTGATGTTTGAAAGCTATGACTGACCCAAGACCTTTGGAACAAGCATTTGACTTCAGACAGTGGACAGATTCTGCTCAACATGCTGGAACCAAGACCTCTTTCTAATTTCTGTTTTGCTTTTCTACTTGTTCATAATCATCTTTGTTCATATTTTCTATAGACCCTTGCTTGTCATCTAGTCATAATAGACCTTTTCTCTTTTCTTTCCTCTTTATTATAATTGTTAGGTCACAACATACTTATCCTAATGCTGTTCTTAGTTTATCCCAAACAGTAGCCACTGCTCTTAGTCATACTGACTGTTAGATATTTTATTCATCACCTGATCCTATTATAAAAGCCACTGGGAAATTCCTGTCTTATCAAATGAGACCATAAGGAATTACAGTTGATAGTTTTTCTACTTGCACCTACATGGAAAAATGATCTTAAACAAATCAGCCTGTGACTTTACTAATATCTACCTTTCCTAGAAAACAAAAACTCAATTTTTATAATCTATTGATCAGATACTATGTAATTCTAATTTTAAATTCAACAACTTTCTGAGGGCAATGGGCTAAGTACTTGCCATCTGAAAGAGATGAATAGAAATCCAAATATGTAACCTGTCTGGTTAGCTGGTAATTTCACACCAGTGCTGCTTGTATCAAAAGATTTTTTTTTTTTCACCAACCTCTTGCAATCCACTCAATCCCCTCGATTTTTCACCCTCAGGGTGTGACTCCTGGCTATTTGCTTTAATTCAATCTTTTACATTAACATTTCTCTTTTTCATTTCAGGAATGCTTGGTGAAGACACCTGCACTTCAGGATTCTAAAACAATTGACCTTTGCTAACACTTCTCATCAGATGGTTCAATTTATTTTTCAGGAGGAACACCAACAAAAGCCTTGGAGAGACTGTTTATTAGATCCTGCTTCATCCCACTCAGGAGGTTTATATTTGTCTTTTACTTGCTCAGCAATCTATTATATTTGTTCATCTTGAACAAAAGGAGTTCATTTTGTCATCCTGACACTGTGGAACTTTACCTGAGCTCTGTGTTCAGAAAGATTCATGTGTACAGGTGTCTGTGGACAACTGATTTTTGATGAAGGTGCCAAGATAATTCAAGGGGCAAAGTAGTCTTTTAAACAAATGGTTCTGGGGAAACTGAATAGCCATAAGCAAAATAATTAAGTTGAATTCTTACTTTACGATATCTTTTTGAAAAATTCAAAATGGGTTAAAGATCTAAATATAAGAACTCAAACTATAAAAAAACTTAGAAGAAAATATAGGAGTAAATTTTCATGACCTTAGATGTGATAGTAGGTTTTTAGATATGACACCCAAAAGCACAAGCAACAAAATAAAAATCTAGTGATTGAGATTTATCAAAATTAAAAACTTTTGTGCTTTAAAGAATATTATCAAGAAAGTCAAAAGACAATCAACAGACTATAGAGATACTTGCAAGACACATATCTGATAAGGAATTTGTATGTAGAATACATAAGGAACTCCTCAAATCAGTAATAAAAAAGATGAATAACCTAATTTTAAAAGTGATAAATAATTTAGAGACACATTCTTTCAAGAGATATAAATAAATGGCCAATAAATATGTAAAAAATGCTTGGCATCACTAGTCATCAAGTAAATACAAATCCAAACCACAATGAGATAAAGTAGCATACCCACAAGGACAATTAGAATCAAAACATCAGATAATAATATGAGTTGAAAAGAAGGTGGAGAAATTTGAATCCTCATAGACTGCTGCTGGAAATGTAAAATAGTGCAGGAACTTTCAAAAACCATCTGGCAGTTTCCTCAAATGATAAGACATAGATTTACCATAAGACTCAGAAATTTCCCACCTATGTATACAGTCAAGAGAAATAAAAACACAAAATGTACACACAAATGTTTACAGCTCCAATATTCAATACTCATAAAAGCCAAAAGTTGAAATCAACCCAATGCCTATTAACTGATGAGTGAATAAACAAAATGTGATATATTTATATAGTAGAATATTATTTGCCCATAAAAGAAATCAGGTAGTGATGCATGCTATAACGTGAATGAACCTTGATTACATTATGTTAAGTGAAGATACCAATCACAAAAGGCCATATATTTTATGACCTATTTATATAAAATGTTCAGAATAAGCAACCTATAGATTTCGTCATCTATAGGTATAGAAAGTAGGTTAATGATTGCATAGAGATGGGAAGGATTCAGGGGGTAGGGTGGGAAATGATAGCTAAACAGTAATTTTTTTGAGGTAAAAAAATTTTCTAACACTGTGATGATAGATTCAAAATATGTGAATATACTAAAATCCACAATATTATATACTTTAAATGCATGAATTTTATGGTATGTGAATTGTATCTCAAAAAACTTGTTAAAAAAAAGAAAACAAACAAATGACCCATGTTTGCAGGTGTTAAGCTTTTTTATTGCCTGCTTTCTGAATATAGTAAATTGTGAACCGTTTTCAAGCTATCTTTGTCCTTTTTAATTCAAACTGCCAGTATTTTCACTGATGAAAATTCCTTAAAAACTCTGTGAATTTTCCATGAATCTGATGAGACTTTCTCTATGCCTCAAAAAACATATCCATAATTATTTTTTAAGTAAAGCCTCCATCTACTTCTGTTGCCTGTGAAAATGCAAAGGTCATTAGAAGTCCTTTTTGTCTGAGAGGGTCTACCAGGCACAATCTTCAATGTCTGAAGTCTTAAAGGGTTTTATAGTCATCCATTGCTACATAACGAATCATTTCAAAGCTTAGTGAATTAAAGCAATCATTATTTTTTTAAAAAATCTGATCATTTTGTGGGTCAATTAGTAGAGTCTTGTACAGATTTTGCCTGGATTAACTCATGTGATTCATTATAGCTGGAGATTTGACTAGACTGGAAGGTACAAGATGAACTTTCTGGCCACTGATTCTGCTCTTTGGCTGGGATAACATGGTTTTTCTCCACATGGCCTCTCATCTTTCAGTAGGTGAATTAAGATTATTTTCATGGCTGACTCAGGGAAGTGTTCCAAGAGAACAAAATCAGAAAATGCAAAGCCTCTTAAGCCTAACCTCAAAAGATGGATTTTCAAGGGAGGCAGCCAAGATGGCCGACTAGAAGCAGCAGCGATCAGAAGCTCCCATCAAAAAGAACCATAAGAGCACAGGAATTCTGTATTAGCAATTGAGGTATCCAGGTTCTGTCATCAGAACTGACTAGGTGGCTGGTGTGACCCATGGAGAGGAAGGAAGAGCAGTGTGGTGCAGCGGCCCACCTGAGAGCCACATGGGCAGGGGAGCCCCCGCCCCCCAGCCAAGGGAGGCAGTGAGTGAACGTGCTACTCAGCCTGGGAAAACGTGCTTTTCCCATGGAACTGTGCAACCCATGGATTGGAAGATCCCACTCGTGAGCCCACACCACCCGGGCCTAGGGTCCCAACCTGAAGCCCTGCAGAGTCTCAACAGCCACTGAGATAGAATCTGCTTAAGCCTTCCATTCTCCCATGGGGAGGGGTGACCAGCACCACAGCTGCAGCTGCCTGCTGCCTAAGCTGTTTGAGCTCCTTGGGGGACAGGTGACGGCCAACACTGGGACTGATAGCCACCTAACACACTAAGCTCCCAGGGTGGGGGAAGGGCGGCAGCCATCTCTATAGCTCCAGTCTGAACTTTTCCCCTGCTGGAGCTGGGGAGGCTGGATGGCCTGGTCCCAAGAGGTATCCCCGACAGCCCAACACATCGGCTGTGGCATACTGCAGACAGAGTGCCTCTCAGGCTTGACTTTGACCCATCTCTCCTCACTGGGTGGGGCCTCCCTGCAGGAACTCAAACAACTCCAGCCAGGGGCTCAGGATCTCCCTGGGCCTGAGCCCCTAGCGGGAGGGGTGACTGTGGTCTCTGTGGACTAGCAGACTTAGTTTTTCCTCCTGCTAGTTATGAGGAATCCAGGCAACCCAGATGAATGGGTTTATCCCCAGTAAAGCACATCCCCTCCACCAAGGGATAGTTAAAGTGCTTCATTAAACAGGTCCTGCTCCCTGTGCCACCCAACTGGGTGAGACCCTCCAACAGGGGTTGTCAGACACCCTATACAGAAGCATTCCTACTGGCATCAGATTGGTGCCCTTCGAGGTCAGAGATCCCAGAGGATGGAGCATGCATCCATCTGTACTGTTCTCCAGCCTCCTCAAGTGACGTTTCCAGGAGCAGGAGTGAATGAGATGAATAGAGCCTGAAGTGAACCCCCAGCAAACTCCTGCAGTCCTACAGAAGAGGGACATGACAGTTGCAAGAGAAACAAACAGAAAGCAATAACAACAGCATCAACAACAACAAAAAATCCCCATAAAAACCCCATCCAAAGGTCAGCAGCCTCAAAGATTGTTATAGACAAATTCATGAAGATGAGAAAGAATCATCTAAAAAACACTGAAAACCCAAAGGGCCAGAAACCCTTTTTTCCTCCAAATGATCACAAAGTCTCTCCAGCAAGGGAGCAGAACTGGATGGAGGAAGAGATGGACGAATTGACAGAAGTATGAGATGGATGAATTGACAGCCATGAAAATAACAAACTCCACTGAGCTAAAGGAGCATGTTCTAACCCAATGCAAAGCAGCTAAGAACCTTGATAAAAGGTTACAGGAACTGCTAACTAGAATAACCAGTTTACAGAGGAATATAAATGACCTGATGGAGCTGAAAAACACAGCATAAGAACTTCATGAAGCATACGCAAGTATCAATACCCAAATTGACCAATGAGAAGAGGGGATGTCAGAGTTTGAAGACCATCTTGCTGAAATAAGGCATGCAGACAAGATTAGAGAAAAAAGAATGAAAAAGAATGAACAAAACCTCTAAGAAATATGGGACTATTTAAAAAGATTGAACCTATGATTGATTGGAGTACCTGAAAGAGATGGGAATAATGGAACCAAGTTGGAAAACACACTTCAAGATATTATTCAGAACTTCCCCGACCTAGCAAGACAGGCCAACATTCAAATTCAGGAAACACAGAGAACACAACTGAGGTACTCCATGAGAGCATCAACCCCAAGACACATAATCGTCAGATTCTCCAAGGTCAGAATGAAGGAAAAAATATTAAGGGCAGGTAGAGAGGAAGGCCAGGTCACCTACAAAGGAAAGCCCATCAGACTAACAGTGGACCTCTCAGGAGAAACCTACAAGCCAGCCAAAAGAGAAGTGGGGCCAATATTTAACATTCTTAAAGAAAAGAGTTTTCAACCCGAATTTCATATCCAGCCAAACTAAGCTTCATAAGTGAAGGGGAAATAAAATCCTTCCCAGTCAAGCAAATACTGAGGGATTTCATCACCACCAAGCCTGCCTTGCAAGAGCTCCTGAAGGAAGCACTAAATATGGAAAGGAAAAACCAGTACCAGCCATTGCAAAAACACACCAAAATATAAAGACCAATGACACTATGAAGAAACTGCATCAACTAGTGTGCAAAATCACCAGATAGCATCATGATGAGAGGATCAAATTAACACATAACAATATTAATCTTAAATGTAAATGGGCTAAATACCCCAATTAAAGGACACAGACTGGCAAATTGGATAAAGAGTCAAGACCCATTGGTGTGCTGTATTTAGGAGACCCATCTCATGTGCAAAGACACACATAGGCTCAAAATAAAGGAATGGTGGAAAATGTACCAAGCAAATGGAAAGAAAAAAAAAAAAAGCAGGGTTTGCAATCCTAGTTTCTGACAAAACAGACTTTATACCAACAAAGATCGAAAAAGACAAGAAGGTCATTACATATTGGTAAAAGGATCAATTCAAGAAGAAGAGCTAATTATCCTAAATATATATGCACTCAATACAGGAGCACCCAGATTAATAAAACAAGTTCTTAGAGACCTATGAAGAGACTTAGATTCCCACATAATAATAGTGGGAGACTTTAACACCCCACTGTCAATATTAGACAGATCAATGAGACAGAAAATTCAAAAGGATATTCAAGACTTGAACTCAGCTCTGGATCAAATGGACCTAATAGACATCTGCAGAACTCTCCACCCCAAACCAACAGAATATACATTCTTCTCAGTGCCACATGACACTTATTCTAAAATCAACCACATAATTGGAAGTAAAACACTCCTTAGCAAATGCAAAAAACTGAAATCATAACAAACACCCTCTGAGACCACAGTACAATCAAATTAGAACTCAGGATTAAGAAACTCATTGAAAATCACACAACTACATGGAAATTGGACAGTCTGCTCCTGAATGACTCCTGGATAAATAATGAAATTAAGGCAGAAATCAATAAGTTCTTTGACACCAATGAGAACAAAGAGACAATGTACCAGAATTTCTGGGACACTGCTAAAGCAGTGTTAAGAGGGAAATTTATAGCACTAAATGCTCACATCAGAAAGCTAGAAAGACCACAAATCGACACCCTAAAATCACAATTAAAAGAGCTAGAGAAGGAAGAGCAAAGAAATCCAAAAGCTCTCGGGAGACAAGAAATAACTAAGATCAGAGCAGAACTGAAGAAGATAGAGACAAAAAAAAAAAAAAAAACCCTTCAAAAAATCAATGAATTCAGGAGCTTTTTTCTTTTTAAATTAACAAAATAGATAGACAGCTAGCCAGACTAGTAAAGAAGAAAAGAGAGAAGAATCAAATAGACACAATAAAAAATCATAAAGGGGTAATCACCACTGACTCTACAAAAATACAAACTACCATAGGAGAATAGCATAAACACTTCTATGAAAATAAACTAGAAAATCTAGAAGAAATGGATAAATTACTGGACACATACACCCTCCCAAGACTAAACCAGGAAGAAGTCAAATCCCTGAATAGACCATAACAAATTCTGAAATTGAGACAATTAAGAGCCTACCAACCAAAAACAGCCCAGAACCAGATGGATTCACAGCCAAAATCTACCAGAGATAGCTATCAGGAGCTGATACCATTCCTTCTGAAACTATTTCAAACAACCGTAAAGGAACGACTCCTCCCTAACTCATTTTATAAGGCCAGCATCATCCTGATACCAAAATCGGGCAGACAGAACAACAATAAAAACATTAAGCCAATATCCCTGATGAATATCACTGCAAAAATCCTCAATAAAATACTGGCAAACTGAACCCAGCAGCACATCAAAAATTTTATCCACCATGATCAAGTTGGCTTCATCCCTGGGATACAAGGCTGGTTCAACATAAGCAAATACAATAAACCTAATCCATCACATAAATAGAACCAATGACGGAAACCATATGATCATCTCAATAGATGCAGAAAAAGCCTTCAATAAAATTCAACATCCCTTCATGTTAAAAATTCTCAATAAACCAGGTATTGATGGAACATATCTCAAAATAATAAGAGCGGTTTATGACAAACTCACAGCCAATATCATACTGAATGGGCAAAAGCTGGAAGCACTCCCTTTGAAAAACGGCACAAAACAAGATGCCCTCTCTTACCACTCCTATTCAACATAGTATTGGAAGTTCTGGCCAGGGGAATCAGGCAAGAAAAAGAAGTAAAAGGTATTCAAATAAGAAGACAAATTGTCTGTTTGCAGATGACATGATTCTATATTTAGAGAACCCCAATGTCTGAGCTCAAAAACTCCTTAACCTAATAAGCAAATTCAGCAAAGTCTCAGGATAGAAACCTGTGTGAAAAAATCACAATCATTCTTATATGCAAATAATAGACGAGCAAAGCCACATCATGAATGAACACCCATTCACAATTGCTACAAAGAGAATAAAATACATAGGAATACAGCTAACAAGGGGTGTGAAGGACCTCCTCAAAAAGAACTACAAACCACTGCTCAAGAAAATATGAGAAGACACAATCAAATGGAAAAACATTCCATCCTTATGGATAGGAAGACTCAATATTGTAAAAATGGCCATACTGCCCAAAGTGATTTATAGATTCAATGCTATTCCCATAAAACTACCATTGACATTCTTCCAAGAATTAGAGAAAACCACTTTAAATTTCATATGGAACCAAAAAAGAGCCTGTGTACCTAAGACAATAACAAGCAAAAAGAACAAAGCTGGAGGCATCACGCTACCCGACTTCAACCTATACAAGGCTACAGTTACCAAAACAGCATGGTACTGGTGCCAAAACAGACATATAGACCAATGGAACAGAACAGAAACCTCAGAAATAACACCACACATCTAAAACCATCTGATCTTCAACAAACCAGACAAAAGCAAGCAATGGGGAAAGGATCCCTATTTAATAAATGGTGCTAGGAAAACTGACTAGCCATATGCAGAAAACAAACTGGACCCTTCTCTTACACTTTATACAAAAATTAACTCAAGATAGATTAAAGACTTAAATGTAAAACCCGAACCATAAAAACCCTAGAAGAAAAACTAGGCAATACCATTCAGGACATAGGCATGGGCAAAGACTTCATGATGAAAATGCCAAAAGCAATTGCAACAAAAGTCAAAATTGACAAATGGCATCTAATTAAACTAAAGAGCTGCTGCACAGCAAAATAAACTATCATCAGAATGAACAGGCAACCTACAGAATGGGAGAAAATTTTTGCAATCTACCCATCTGACAAAGGTCTAATATCCAGAATCTACAAGTAACTTAAAGAAATTTACAAGAAAAAACCAACCCCATCAAAAAGTGGGCAAAGGGTATGAACAGACACTTCTCAGAAAAGACATTTATGCAGCCAACAAACATATGAAAAAAAGCTCAACATCACTGATCATTAGAGAAATGCAAATCAAAATCACAGTGAGATACCATTTCACTCCAGTAAGAAGGGTGATTATTAAAAAATCAAGAAACGATAGATGCTGGCGAAACAGGAGAAATAGGAACACTTTTACACTGTTGGTGGGAATGCAAATTAATTCAATCACTGTGGAAGACAGTGTGGTGATTCCTCAAGGATCTAGAACCAGAAATACTATTTGACCTAGCAATCCCATTACTGTGCATATACCCAAAGGAATACAAATCATTCTACTATAAAGACACATGCACACGTATGTTTATTGCAGCACTATTTTACCATAGCAAAGACATGGAACCAACCCAAATGCCCATCAGTGATAGGCTGGATAAAGAAAACTTGGTACATATATACCATGGAATACTGTACAGCCATAAAAAGGAATGAGATCATGTCCTTTGCAGGGACATGGATGAAGTTAGAAGCCATCATCTTCAACAAACTAACACAAGAACAGAAAACCAAACACCACATGTTCTCACTCATAAGAGGGAGTTGAACAATGAGAATACATGGACACAGAGGGGAACAACACACACCAGGGCCAGTTAGGGGTTAGGGGGTGAGGGGAGGGAGAACATTAGGACAAATAGTTAATGCATATGGGGCTTAAAACCTAGATGACGGGTTGATAGGTGCAGCAAACCACCGTGGCACACATATACCTATGTAACAAACATACACGTTCTACACTTGTATCCCGGAACTTAAAAATTTTTTTAAAAAAGTTGAATTGTCATTTTTGCCACATTCTATTAATCAAAGCAAGTTATAAAGCTAGCCCAGATTAAAGAGAATGGAGAAAGAACCCCATAACTGATAACAGTAATGGCAAAGTCACATTACAATATAGCGGTGTCTACTGGAATAGGAAAACTATGGAAATTTTTAAAAGTCTAACACAATCTTATCAGGAATTTGAACTTTATCTTTTAATGATTGAGACATCTCTAAAAGGTATTAAACAGGGGAATTATATGGTCAAGTTTATATTTTAGAAAGATAACTATGAAGGTAGTATGGAAGATGAACTGAAGAGAGAAAAGATCGAAGTTAGGCAAAATGTATTTAAAAGACTAATAAAATAGTCTAGAGATAGATTTAGAGATGATAGAGGCTTGAACAAAGATTGAGGAGATATCTTACGGATTTTTCCATCTGACTCAGTGTCTAGTAGGTTTCAAAATTATATATAACATGATAACTCACTATAGTATGACTCTGTGTGTAATAAATTATATATCACATTTTGCTAAAACATATGATATAAATATTTATCAAGTGAAAGTAAGGAAATCATAATCATAAGCATAGAATTTAGCTGGAATAATGATTACCTTAGGCCAAAGTTGTAAGCTACTTTAAAGTTCTGCATTTTCTATATTGTTGTGGGCTCATACTTGCTAATTACATTGACAAAAGAAGCAGAGAGAGAAAGAAGAAAGACAGTTGTAGACCAAAGATGAGCACATAGCATAAGACAAAGCTTGCTCTGAATCTCTGATCCATGAATGAAAAAGATAATGGTAGTCTGTTGTGTGAATATCTGGTGAGATTGATTTGTACGCAGCATTTCCCACATTTGCTTGCTCTTGAATCATTTGTCCACAGATACGCTTCGGGTAGTACTGAAGAACTTAACATTTCATTGACAGATAAGAACATTTGAGTTATGAGATGTAAAACAAACTTGTCCTTCTTTCTGATTCCATACTTAATATTTTTCTTTCTTTTGTTTGTTTCAGTGGTTTTAAAAATAATTTTATCAATTAGTAAGAATTCAATTTCATAAGGACTGGATTACAAGGTCCTTAATACTATTAATAAAAAATCATAAAAGCCATATTCTAGCATCTGAAGGTGAGCTGTCTAATATGGTGTCTACAAGCCACCCAGCACTATTAAGCACTTGAAATGTGGATAGCGTGACCAAGAAACTAAATTTTAATTTTAATCATTTTCCATTAAATGTAACTTTATTGCTTTGGTAGAAGTATATTTCACTTAAACTATTGTAAACCTAGCATCCAAATTGTGATGTGCAATAAGCATAGAATGCTCACTGGATTTTGAAGACAGTATGAAAAAATAGTAAAATATCTCATTAACAATTTTTATATTTATTAGATGCAGAAGCAATTTTTCATGTATTAGGACAAATAAAATATTAAAACTAATCTCATCTGTTCCTACTATTTTTAATGTGGCTGCTAGAAAATTTCAAGTTCCATATTTGGCTCATATTTATTTCTATTTGACAGCACTACTCTAGAATACTTTTATTTCTGGGTTAAAATACAAAGCTCAAACTCTGAAGTACTGTAACTGCTGTGTGATCATCAGAAAGAAGAAAATCATCTATGGCTTTCCGACTTTTAAATTGTTATTGGCCATTGACTCTTCCCAACATGTGAGGTCACAGCCCTGGAATGTGAGGTCTGTTCACACCACTGCAAGTGAGGCTAAGGTATGGCAGGCCAAAGAGGTGCCCTTTCTTTGTGACAGTATGATCCAGATAGAGTGGACTCATGACCGATCAGAGGCCTCTGCTTGACTTGTTTCAATGTTGAAACTACTCATTTCTTGTTTGGCTAAAAAGTGATGGAGATTATACAGTAATGAAACTTTATCAGTTTTTTCCAGAGAAGAGCATTCTCCTCTAAGGCCACAAAAAATGCTTATGTAGATAGGCCAATTATGAGAAAAGCATGAAGGATAGAAGGGAAGAATATAACTGAAAAATGTGAGAGCTCAAAAAGCAGCCCAACCCTTCATAAGGGGTAATTTGTCTGCAGCTCAACCTGCTCAGAGAGGAGCTCTGAGCCCTCAAAGACATGAAGGAATGGCAGGAGAAACAGTCTGGAAAGGAGTGTGTGCATGTGTGTGTACACATAACATGCATAATTTTAAAAGATTGTACCTTCCAAACAGGAACCCACACTGAGATGCACACAGTAAATGTATGCATTTCTCCATCTAACAAACATTTACCCAACATCTGACTCAAGCTGATGGATTGGATATAGATGGATAGGAAAAAGAGGAATCAAAAATAAATGCTAGTTTCTGGCCTGAGCCACCTGGTGGTGCTATTTACTGAGATGCAAAAGATTTGTATCCGAGTAGGATTCACTTGGGTTTGAGTTACAGAGACAGAATGAAGGGAGGAGCTATTGTGTCCTTGTTAGTTTTGAGAACCCTATGATATGTACAAACTGAGGCAATGTAGAGTCCTGGTCCCACCCTGGACCAAAATATATAAAAATTTCTTGAGTGGTGTTCTGGCTTTGGTATTTTTTTTTTTTTAATTCCTCAAATGACCCTGTGGTGCAGCCAGACACAACTGCAACAGTTTGAGTCGGGTGTTGGGTAAATGTTTGTTAGATGGAGAAATGTATGCATTTACTGTGTGCGTCTCAGTGTGGTTCTTGTTTGGAAGATACAATCTTTTAAAATGATACATGTAATGTGTACACACACACACACATACACACACTCCTTTCTGGAGCTAGAATATGGCTGAACACATAACCAGATTTTGAAGGGAAAGAAGATCCATTCCATTTGGACCAGTGAGAAAGAGGAAGTGAGAATGGGTAAACAGATTTAGGAATCCTACGTGCTAGCCTCAGCTCTGTAACCTTGGAGAAGTGCCTTTCCCATTGTAGCCTTAGTTTCCTTACCCCTGAGATGAAGAGGTTGGACTATATGAGTGATCTATTGGTCAAGTGCTTCCTAAATGACTAGGGATCCTCAGTCTTTGGCAATATACTCTGATTGGCCACTGGTTAAAATACAGGAGTTAGACCCCAACACTTCCATTTCCTAACACTGACTCTGGACAAGTCATGTAACCTCTCTTATGATTGATTTTCTTAGAAGAAATGCCTCACAATACCTACCAACTTGAATCATTATAAATATTAAACAAATTAACATCTATAAAGTACTTAGCACAATGAGTTTCATCTGAAAGTTGCTCCTTAAAAGTAAACATTATTATGTTCTTTTACATTTTCTTGTTTATTTATTTATTTTGATTTTTCCTTAAGTTATTGGGGTACAGGTGGTATTTGGTTACATAAGTTCTTTAGTGGTGATTTGTGAGATTTTGGTGCACCCATCACCCAAGCAGTATACACTGCACCCTATTTGTAGTCTTTTATCCCTCACTCCCCTCCCATCCTTCCCCACAAGTCCCCAAAGACCATTGTATCATTCTTATGCTTTTGCTTCCTCGTAGCTTAGCTCTTACATATCAATGAGAACATACGATGTTTGGTTTTCCATCCCTGAGTTACTTCAATTAGAATGATAGTCTCCAATCTCATCCAGGTTGCTGCAAATGCTGTTAATTCATTCCTTTTTATGCTGAATAGTATTCCATCGTGTATATAAACCACAATTTCTATATCCACTCATTGACTGATGGGCATTTGGGCTGGTTCCACAATTTTGCAGTTGCGAATTGTGCTCCTACAAACGTGTGTTTGAGTATCTTCTTCAAAAAATGACTTTTTTTTTTCCTTTGAGTAGATAGCCAGTGGTGGGATTGCTGGATCAAATGGTAGTTCTACTTTTAGTTCTTTAAGAATCTCCACACTATTTTCCATAGTGGCTGTACTAGTTTACATTCCCACCAGCAGTGTAGAAGTGTTCCCTGATCACCGCATTCATGCCAACATCTACTGCTTTTTAATTTGTTGATTATGATAATTCTTGCAGGAGTAAGATGGTATCCCATTGTGGTTTTAATTTGCATTTTCCTGATCATTAGTAATGTTGAGCACTTTTTCATATATTTGTTGTCCATTTGTATATCTTCTTTTGAGAATTATGTATTCATGTCCTTAGCCCACTTTTTGATGGGATTGTTTGTTTTTTTCTTACTGATTTGTTTGAGTACGTTGTAGATTCTGGATATCAGTCCTTTGTCAGATGTATATATCGTGAAGATTTTCTCTCACGTGGGTTGTCTGCTTACTTTGCTGACTGTTCCTTTTGCAAAACTCTTTAGTTTAGTTAGGTCGCAATTATTTATCTTTGTTTTTATTGCATTTGCTTTTGGGTTCTTGGTCATGTAATCCTTGCCTAAGCCAATGTCTAGAAGGGGTTTTCCAGTGTTATCTTCTAGAATTTTTATAGTTTCAGGTCTTAAATTTAAGTCCTTAATTCATCTTGAGTTGATTTTTGTATAAGTGAGACATGAGGGTCCACTTTCATTCTTCTACATGTGGCTAGCCAATTATCCCGGCACCATTTGTTGAAGAGGGTGTCCTTTTCCTACTTTATGTTTTCGTTTGCTTTAGCAAAGATCAGTTGGCTGTATTTGGGTTTATTTCTGGGTTCTCTATTCTGTTCCATTGGTCCATGTGCCATTTTAATACTAGTACCATGTTATTTTGATGACTGTGGCCTTACAGTATAGTTTGAAATCAGGTAGTGTGATGCCTCCAGATTTGTTCTTTTTGCTTAGTATTGCTTTGTCTATGCAGGCTCTTTCTTGGTTCCATATGAATTTCAGAATTGTGTGTGTGTGTGTGTGTGTGTGTGTGTGTGTGCGTGTTTTAATTCTGCGAAGAATGATGGCGGTGTTCTGATGCGGATTGCATTGAATTTGTAGATTGCTTTCGGCAGTATGGTCATTGTCACAATATTAACATCCATGAGCATGGGATGTGTTTCCATTTATTTGTGTCATTGATGCTTTCTTTCAGCAGTGTTTTGTAGTTTTGCTTGTAGAGGTCTTTTGCCTCCTTGTTTAGGTATATTCCCAAGTATTGTATTATTTTTGCAGCTATTGTAAAAAGGATTGAGTTCTTGATTTGATTCTCTGCTTGTTTGCTACTGGTATATAGAAGAGCTACTGATTTGCATACATTAATCTTGTATCCAGAAACTTTGCTGAATTCTTTTATCAGTTCTAGGAACTTTCTGGAGGAGTCTTTAGGGTTTTCAAGGTAAACGATCATATTGTCAACAAACAGCGACAGTTTGACTTCCTCTTTACTGATTTGGATGCCCTTTATTTCTTTCTCTTGTCTGATTGCTCTGGCTAGGACTTCCAGTACTACAATGAAGAGGAGTGGTGACAGTGGGTATCCTTGTCTTGTTCCAGTACTCAGAGGGAATGCTTTCAACTTTTCCTCATTCAGTATTATGTTGGCTGTGGGTTTGTCATAGATGGTTTTTATTACATTGAGGTACGTCCCTTGTATGCCGATTTTGCTGAGAAAAGATAAAATTGATAGACCAATAATAGCAAGATGAACCAAGAAAAGAAGGGAGAAAATCCAGATAACCTTCTACATTTTCTATTTTATCTTATTAAGCCAGAGTTCCAGGGAAATCAATAAAGAGCACATGGAAGTTATATTTAGTTGATTTACATGTTTGTTTAATTTCTCTGTAGGCTTTCATGGCCATATTTTTCCCTCATGCTTACAAAAACATTCACAATCATCAGAGTTAAATAGAATTCATTTTTTCACCCTCAGAATCTGTAATATTTCACATGAATAGTGGAATTATCCCTGAGAGCTTTCCAAAGCATTTTTAACACAAATCTTTATTTATTAAAGGGTAAAATACACCCCCTGTAAGAATACATTATTTCATTTGGAGAATAATGAAACAGCAGTAATTGTTTTTATTCACTTGTAACAATTTCACCATCCCAAAGTTTACCTGCAAAGGCATATTTCAATCTGGAAGTCCCACTGCCAGAGAGCTTGTTTGCACATTTTGAAAGAAGGGGCACAAGGAGGGAGTGGACATTTATTGTGATAAGCCCTGTGCTATGCTTTTTAAATTAATTTTAATAGCCACACAGCATTTTAAATACATAAATATTTTTTCATCCTTTGAAAACCAATTGTAGAAATATCTGGGTGCGTGAAGGTTCTTCAGCTTCCTGTTAGATCCATAGATATTTATTTTGTACATTTTTGTATGTGTAAAATATTTCAGAATGCCTTTTGTTTTGGCAATAGTCTCTGCTGCATGACCTCAGCCTTGCAAAGAACTATTTTGCTGCTTGGTGCTACGTGCAACCCATCTTGTGTCTTATTTTAGTTTTTCACACATATTTATGTTGAGTGATTAAACACTAAGTTGGTTGCATTTTTAAACAAAATTTTTTCAGTGTTCTTGCCCCAAAGATGCAATTCCCAAGTCAAGAAAAGTTAAGAAGGAAAGAGACTTTTGTTAATGTGAGTATAGAAATAAAAACAACTTATCAATAAATGTTTAGATCAGTAGTCTATGTGAGGCTACTTGCTTTTATGAGAAAAGAAAGAACTAAGAAAAAATACCCTTGGCTTTTTTCCTTCTCCAAGTGTTATTTTTCCTCTTGCCTCATTTGTTCTCTCCTGCAAATAGATACGTTGTTTCCCTTTTCACTTTTGATTTCTTGACTTAATTCCTTACTTCCCTTTCCAATCATTTAAAATTGCCTTCAAATGGGATATTCCAGTTTTCAACGACTGAACAGGAGGATTGTCATCAATCCATAGGTGGTGAGAGCTGAAAGGCATCTTAGAGATCATCTATAGAGTGGTTCTCAAACTTGATCATGCATCAGTATTATCCTGAGAGGTTGTTACACTGTTAGGTCCCATGCTCAGAGTTTCTGATTCAGTAGGCTGGACGCGAGACCTGATAATTTGCATTTCTAGTACTTTCCTAGGTGGGACTGATGCTGCTAGACATGCTTGGAGAACCTCTGATCAGTGATTCAGGAGATCAGTGCTCTTTTATTTTATTGAAGAATGCTTACAAAGCACTTTCAATGGGTCAGATAATAAAGTCATTTAATTATCATAGCAATGCTATAATTTGACACCATCCTTATTTCCTTATTCCCATTTTATTGTTGAGGAAACTGAGAAAGAGAGATAAAATAATTTGCTCAAGGTCACAAGGCCGGTGAGCAGCAGAGCCTTGGTCTAAACCCAGCAGGCAACCTCCAAATTTGAGGTGTCACCCCTATCCTCTGCTGACTACCTGCTGAGTTTCAATAGCACAAACAGGATGTGAGTGTGGGAGGGTGTGGAGGGGACAGAGAAGGGAGTAATTCCTTTAAACTTGGGGGTCCTAAGAAAGTGGTAGAAAAGAATTTGAGGGTGTTGAAAGCATTTTCACTAGGTCGTAAAGAAAACATAAATTTTGACACACTGTGATGGCAGGAAGAATATTCCAGGCTCTGGAAGAAAACCATACAATAAAACAAGATGAAGAAAAGTGCATGAAATATTATGAGAATGAGGAGTCTGGCTTGATTGAGCCATAGTTTGCCTAGATATGTTGAGCGAGAAATGAAGCTAGAACATATTGGGATGTGAAAGGAAAATATCTTGAGCCCCCAAAATCACTAAGCTAAAAGGAAAATTCAAGCGGGGAACTGCTTAGGGGAAATCTGCCTCGCATTCTATTCAAAGTCATCCCTCTACTAACAGATAAATGCATATCTGATGCCTCCTTTGGAAAGGCTAATCAGAAACTCAAAATAATGTAACCATTTGTCTGTCACTTACCTGTGACCTGGAAGCCCCTTCCCTGCTTCCAGTTGTCCTGCCTTTTTGGACCAAACCAGTGTTCATTTTACATATGTTGATTGATGTCTCATGTCTCCCTAGAATATGTAAAACCAAGCTGTGTTCTGACCACCTTGGACACATGTTATCAGGACCTCCTGAGGCTGTGTCATGAGTGTGCATCCTCAACCTTGGCAAAATAAACTTTCCAAATTAACTGAGACCTGTCTTAAATTTTCTGGGTTCACAGAGAGAATAGATCAAAAGAGACTTGACTACCTGCCAAGATTAGTTTGAATTTTCCCTGTGATAAGAGATGGATGAAGAGGAGTTACTGAGGTGTTTTAAGTATGAATGGAGCAAAGCTCACTATCATTTGGGCATCAATGTGGAGAATGGATGGAGGAGGAGGATATTAGTCAGAAGACTGCACAAGATTCCAATTAAGGGATGATGGCAGCCTTGGACTCAGGTAACAAGAGAAGGAATGGAGCTGAGAGGGGTTGGCTTTGAGAATTATTAAGGAGGTTGAATCTAGAATTTTTAAACATTGATCATATAGAAGCAGATGATACAGAAAGAAGGAAAAAGAGGCGAAACTAAGGCAGACAAACCTTCATTGGTTTGGACATTTGTTCTAGTCACTATAACAAGCATTACTAACAAAAGGATAAATAAAATTGTAGGTTTAGAGTCTGCCCAGAAGGCAGGGAAGACTCCAAGGCAGCGTCAGCAATAACTCCTTCATTTAAACCCACACTGAGAAGGTTCTGATCCAGAGTGTAATTCTCCATGCTGAAGCTTGGTTGGATGAAACAGCTTTGGATTCAGGATCATTTCCCATCAGGAAAAATGGAGTGAACTAACCACAGTCAGCATGTCCCACAGAAGACAAATGCCTATACAGCAACCACACTTTGAGCTGGTAAATAGACCTGACATTTAGGCATCTATTGCTTCTTGTGCACTAATAAGTCTAACTTGAGGCTCAGAAATCATTAGCAGAGTGAGTGCTCTTAATGAGCTCTAGGAGAAAAATATGGTTTAAAAAATATATTACCTGCAGTTAAGCATTACCACGGTTGCTAATGTTAAAATTTATGGGAAAAGTGCTTGAGGAAAGCCAGAGCCATTATAAAAGCTAGACAGAATTTCTATTTTAGAAAAAAAGTTAGATCATTTTTTAAAGTGTCCACTCTAGAGTTTATTAAGACCTCATAATAAATTTTATCTCATACTCAGGTTTCCCTGCCCCGCCCCCCAACCCTTACTTCCCCATGGTGGTTAAAGACAAGGCTGAGAACAGGCAATGAGGCCATGCTGTGACCTGGTAAATGCATCCACTAGCTCTTTTTCTGCAAACAGTGCTGCTGGCCAAAGTGGAGAAGTGTCTCCCCAATCATTTAACAAACTAAGGGCAGTCGACCCTAATACATCCATTAAATCCATTCATTTATTTAATTATTCACTTAACAAACATTTTAATTCAACATTTATACTTACTCAACACTTACTTAGCTAGGTTAGCCATGTAATATATTGTCCACAGCAGAACAAATAAATAATAAATAAATAATAATAAAAAATAAATATATAATTAATAATATTTATATTATTATTTATATTATAATAAGAATAAATAATAAATAAGTTCCCTTTTGAGAGACAAAGGGAACATTATTAATAATTGCTTTCATTACTTATTGCTGTGGAAAAAGACTCCAAAACTTAGTGGCTTAAAGCAGGCATTATTATTATCACCTATGATTCTCTGTGTTGACCAGGCTTGGCTCAACTGGGTGGTTCTCACTTGTGGTCTTTTGTGTGGTTGTTGACTGGGAGTAGTATCATCTGAAGACTCACCTGGACTAGATGTCCATAATGACCCTCTCATATGGCAGGAAGTTTGTGTTGGCTATCAACTGGGAGCTTAGCTGAGTTGCTGACCTAAGCACTTCTGTGTGACCTCTTTGTGTGGCTTGGATTAACCACAGCATGGCACTGGGTTCTGAGGAAGGACATCCATACCAACAAGCATTCTCTAAGAGGCACAAGTGGAAATCCCAAGTCCTCCAAAAGTGATGCTTGGAACCAGCACAATGTCACATCCACAAAATTCTATTGACCAAAGGACAACCTGGAGTCCATGGGATGAATAGACAGACTATGCTTCTTGATGGGAGAATGGTACTTTCATACAAGAGGAAAAGAGTTGGTGGTGGTCCTTTCAGAGGGGAGTTACCTCAATAATTACATTAGGAAAAAAATATATAACCCAGGATTACCCCAGGGGCTGCCATCCAACCTCACTCTCAGTCTCCTTTTCTGTAAAATACAGGTAATAATAAGGTAACTTGCACTGACCTGCAGTAAGGATTGAATGAAGTAATCCTGGTGAAACCTGAGACCCTGTGTCTGGCACAGAATGGCGGGTGCTGGATGAGCTCTGATTGTTTTGTGGTCCCATGTTGATTGTACTATTCATTCTCTTCATTGCCATTGCCCAGATTGGGCCCTCATTGTCTCTCAGCTGATAGTTATAAAAGTGGTTGGACCAGACTTTGTTTCTATTTTCTATTCTTGTCCATCTGCCCTTCAGATGATCAGCAATATGTCTTACTCGGCCCTGTTCCTACCATGCTCCTCCCCTCCTTTCCTGACTCCAGCATGTCCTAACATGGGTGCAAAGTACAAACTAGCTTTCCTGGCATTGTAAGCCTGTGCTCCAAACAAACTGGCCAAGCTATTCTTGCTATAAATGGGCCCTCCTCTGCTGCCTGCTTAGTTCCAGGCTGCTTTTTCTTCCAAGAATGCCCTTTCCCAAGTCCTGTATGCCTAGCTCCCCATCCTTCCAGGCTTATCTAAAAGCTGACCATACTCTCTCATTTGCCTCTTCATCTCATCCATACATGTTGTAAGGCACTGGGGAAATTCTACCTTACATTATAATGACTGGAATATACGGATGCTTCAGGACTGGAGGGAGAGAAGGAGAAAAAGGAGAGAGAATGAAGTAGAATATTTTAAAAGTGTTAACTATTTTTTCCAATTCTGTCATCATTTGGTTCTCTTTAATCTAAGCTGTTCATTAAGTGCCTCCAATAAAGGACATGGCAGCAGTAAGATGGCTTTGAGATTCAAGATCTTAAAACTTAGTGGCCAATAGATAAAAATCCAAGGCATAGAGAATAAAACTGGAATATGTGAAGACAAGAGAAAGGCTTCTAGAATGAGACCAGATAATAATTTCCCCAGACAGGAAGGAGGGAGTAGAATGTGCAAAGGGCAAGGGGAATGTGTGGCCCCAACTGAGGGGCCAGAACTGAGCAGACTTTCTTGGAGCAGTAGAATCAGCAGCCCTAGATAGTTCAGCTTCTCACGAGTGCGTGCTGTTCTTGTTGCATCATGAGGGGCTACATCGATGATGCCATCATTAGTGTCCATAGCACAGCCAGAGATTGCCCATGAACTGTTGAGGAGGAGTGGTGCTCGTGTCTGCCTTAACCCTTTGCTTGGTCCTTGCCTTATTTACCCTGTGGAACAACCACCCTCACTGCCTTTGTCCTTCACCCACAAGAGAGAAGGTGGGTCCTGGTTATCAACAGGTGGAGAATGTATGGAAGGAAAAGTCCCTGAAACTGTGATATGGTCAGAGCAGAGCAGATACAATCTGAGAAATCTCAAGCTCAAACAGGGGCCAGTCTCAGCCCTGCACCATTGTTATTGTCATAAATAATAATCCATGGATACTTATGGAATATAAGGCCATCTCTGAAGGCACATGCAGTGTTAACTGAAATTCTGCACAAGAGGTGTGTTTCTTCTGTTTCTTTTATTTATATGGGCAATCCTTTATTAATATCTCTACAGGGTGGGCATGGCGGCTCATGCCTCTAATCCAGGCACTTTGGGAGGCTGAGGCAACAGGATTGCTTGAGACCAGGAGTTTGAGATCAACCTGGGCAACACAGTAACATCTGTCTCTACAAAAAAAAATTTTTTTTAAATTAGTCAGGTGTTTGGTGCATGCTTATAGTCTTAGCTATTCAAGAGGCTGAGGCAGGAGGATCACTTGAGCCCAGGAGTTTGAGGTTACAGTGAGTTATAATTGTGCCACTTCACTCTAGCCTGGACAACACAGAAAGATCCTGTCTCTAATATAAATATATATGCTGTGTATGTGTCTGTGTGCACGTGCACACGTGTGTTTGTGTGTGTGTATTCAAGAAAATTTATTTTATGTTTTGGGTTATTATCCAATACTACTTCATTTATTTTTTTGTTGACATGGTTTCAGTTTTGGCTGTTGCGAGCTTTTTCAGTTGACTCCTAGGTCTCTTTGATATACACCCATCGTTTTTGTTTTGAGCACTTCCTTTCTTTCTGGCAATGTGCTCCCTACTCATCTTGTATATTCTCTCCCTCAATCCTAGAATGAGCCATTTCTTTAAGGTGCCCTGGTCCCTTTTATTGGAGAATGACATTAAAAGAACAAATATTGGTACCAAGTGGACTTTGTCTTTTTATTTAGGAAGGGGAACTCTTTCCAGAAGACTTTATTTCTTTCTCATAAGCTGACCCAGAAAATCAAGTATTTGGTTCCTTTTACCCCTGTGATTGAGGAGAGCATTGTTGTGAATAGATATTAAGTGAACTAACCTATGAGATTTGCCCCTATTAGAGAGGCAACTACTTCATGTGTAAGTTTTCAAACCAAATCACGATAAACACTTCTGTTGCTTACTTGGAAATTTGGGAACCTGCATTATTGTAAAATTTTATGTTGCTCTTTCATCTCTGTAAGTACAGACTACTAATGAACTATATATATGTATATGTAGATTTTAGCCGTTTATAATAATAATGATGATGATATCTAATGTCTGTGAAGTGTTTATGATATGCAAGGGACTGTATTAAGTATTTTGCAGGCATTATCAGATTCGATCCTCAAAAATCCTTATGAGGGCCGGGCGCGGTGGCTCAGCCTGTAATTCCAGCAGTTTGGGAGGCCGAGGCGGGCGGATCACGAGGTCAGGAGATCGAGACCATCCTGGCTAACACGGTGAAACCCTGTCTCTACTAAAAATACAAAAAATTAGCCGGGCATGGTGACAGGCGCCTGTAGTCCCAGCTACTCGGGAGGCTGAGGCAGGAGAATGGCGTGAACCCGGGAGGCGGAGCTTGCAGTGAGCCGAGATCATGCCACTGCACTGCAGCCTGGGTGACAATGTGAGACGCCGTCTCAAAAAAAAAAAAAAAAATCCTTATGAGATATGCACTGTTATTATCCCCAGATGCGGTCACCGAGGCCTAGTCACATTAGCAACTTGTCTAAGGCTAATACCTAGCAAGTAGTGAAGCTGAAATTTGTATCCAAGCAAGCTTTCACAAGACTCTCAGCCTCAATTTCTCTGTTATTGCGTTGGTCATTTATAAGGGAAGAGATTGCATATAAGGGCATTGCATCTGCAGAATCTGTTGAAAGACACATTGTCAGATGCTCATATAAACACATAAGAGCTGGTATGTGCCCTACAAATTATGTGATGTTGATGTTTTTAGACTGAGTGCTGTGGGATGAGTCATGTCCTGGCCTCCAAATTCATACACTGAAGCCTTAACTCCTCGTATTTTAGAACGTGATTTTATTTGGAGATAGGGACTTTAAAGAGATAATTCAGTCAAAATGAGGCCTTTAGGGTGGATCCTAATGAAATTTGGCTGGTGTCCCTATAAAAAAGAAAATGTGGACACATAAAAAGACATGAGGGGTGCACAAGCACAGAGAAAAGACAAGGTGAGGGCACAGCCATCTGCAAGCCAAAGAGAGAAGCCTTGGAAGAAACCAAATTCATGAACATTTTGATCTTGGACTTCTAGTTTCTAGAACAGTGTGAAAATAAATTTACGTTTTTTAAGCCACCGGACTATCGCATTTTGTTATGGCAGCCTTAGTAGGCTAATATACCAATCATGCCACAAGTGATTTCTCCTAGTCAGATTCAGCCAGATGCTGTTCACGTGTGAGTCATATACTCAGAGTGGTTTGTTTATGAGAGCTGTGAAAACTCCGGCTTAACTTCAGGAAAAGATGAGATAGCAATTCATAAACAGCATAAACTGATTGGAAAAGCCAAGTACCCATTGGTTAGTAAAAGAAAAAATAAGGTTATGTCCATCACAAAAATGCCTATAAGGAGCAATTCATATGACAAGGGAATAATATTTGAATTAGGCTACATTAAAAAATGAAAAAAAAATAGATGTTAGAGGAATACAACTTATTTCAAGTGAGGCTTTTACTTAGGTCCTAGTAGAGCTGCCCCTGATTTTGTATGTGGGTTTCAGGACTGAGAGGAAAACCCACAGGGCACCCACATTCTGCATATTTTTGGTGGTCCATCATCATACTGTAATGTGCTGATGTGAGAGAACATGCTCCTGATTTAACAGCCTGAGTTTGAATCCTGGCTTGACTGGACCTGCCACTTTGGGCAAGATATCCTCTCCACACCTCAGTTTTCCCATCTGTAAAACAGGGTGATAATTGTTCTCACCTTGGAGGATTTTGCATTATGAGAGAGAATATGTTGTTAAGTGCTTGGAACAGTAGTTAATACAAATTAATTTTATTATAAATTTTATTTATAAAACATCTAAATCATTCCTCTATAATTTATTTATAATAAAAATTTTATGATAAATTAGCTTCCTAGGTAAGTGACACTGCAGTCTTTACATGAATCTCTTCCATTAGAATATGCTGAACATGACTTTATTTAGCCTTTGCTTGAAGATGCCATCATCATCATGAATATTACAATCTCTAGTTTTAAATATGCAGTTCGGTCCCTTCTGACTCAACAGGGCATGACCTCCAATTGCCTTTCTAACTTCACTGATTTTCTCCACCTATCGACACCTCATGATTCTGAGAGTCTAAATTTTTTTTTTTTTTTTTTGTGGCTCCTATCTCTACGCAATCCTCTGTCATCTTCACAGAATTTTATGTAAACCTTCTTCTCTGCTTCAAATATTCTACCTTCTGCCAACCTTCTCCTGATTGTACTTCTTTGTACTCATCACTGAAGATTCATCTTGGCCGGGCGCGGTGGCTCACGCCTGTAATCCCAGCACTTTGGGAGGCCAAGGTGGGCGGATCATGAGGTCAGGAGATCAAGACCATCCTGGCCAACATGGTGAAACCCCGTCTCTACTAAAAATACACACAAAAAAAATTAACTAGGTGTGGTGACACATGCCTTTAATCCCAGCTACTCGGAAGGCTGAGGCAGGAGAATCGCTTGAACCAGGGAGTTGGAGGTTGCGGTAAGCCGAGATTGCGCCACAATATTCTAACCTGGTGACAGAGTGAGACTTCGTCTCAAAAACAAACAAACAAACAAAAAAGACTCATTTCAGTATCACCTTTCCTGATCTTCTAGCCCCTGATATTCAGTGTTAGCCGTATCTCCCCTGGGCTTTTCTGGATGTCTGAGCATACCTGTGCAATGCCATTTATCATGGGCATCGTACTTCTTTGCTTATTTTTCTATACATACCCTCACTGGATTCTGAGCTTCATGAGCTATTTCATTATTTCTGATCTTAAGTGCCTACCAGAAAAACTGCCATTAAATAGTCACTTTATATAGGCTTGAAATAAATGAATAGATTTAAAAGCAAATGTATGTTGAGCTTTCCCTTCGGTCTGAGCAAAAGCAAGTCAGAGTTGGACCTAATAAATTGATGGCAGTAATATATTTAATATGTATGATTTAAAGTGAATGTTTTATTTCAATAGACATTTATTGGCTGTTTAGCTATATGCATAGTACTGGGATCAATTTGGAAAGGAGGGGGAAGAAAATACTGTTGTACTCTTTGCCCTAACAGGAAGATTCTACCTCTTCTTGCTTAATTCAAGCCCCCCTCCAAGGTAAGAGAATCTGCTAGTTCAATCAGAGTCTTGAATTTGGATTGGATAATAGTTATTAGTGAGTCTGGTGACATTAAAAGGATAGAATGCACATGTGCAGATAGCACTCTCTTGCACTTTCTGCTTCTTCTTTTCATATAGGAAGCAGACATCAGCACGGTCAATAGCCCTGGGCTGGATGCAGAGCCACATCTCTCCTCTTTCTATCTCAGGACTTAAATTCAGAGGGACCTAGGGGATCCCATTTAAGCCTCAGGCTTGGTCTATATTCTCCAGTCTAATTTTTACCAGTGCTCTGATTTAAAGGTTAAATGGTGCTATTCCATTAAATAAAGTAATACTTTGTTTTTCATATAACCTCTGTTCTTATATGTAGCTCTCTAAGAAACTGGCTTTGGTTGGGGTGGGTTACAGGGTGGGGATTGGAGGTTGAAGAAAGAATGAAAAAAGTAGGAATAAATCATGCAGCAGGATTCAGTCTTTTCTAGGTTTCTAGCCATATCATGAAAAGAATAATGGAAAAGATATATAAATAGAGATCATTTTACCCTTGCCTTATAAAGATTATAATTTATTGTACCTTTATGAAATTTATGTGAATGAGGAGAGCTGTTGTATTAGTTTCCTAGGGTATAATTATTCTGCTGTAACAAAGTACCAAAGGTACCAAAGCCCCAAAAGCTGGGTGGCTTAAAACAACAGAAGTGTATTCTCTTACAGTTTAAGAGGCAAGAAGTCAGAAATAAAGATATTGACAGGGTTGGTTCCTTCTGCAGGCTGTGAGGAAGTCTTTTTCATGCTTCTTTTCTAGTTTTGAAGTGGAGAGATCAGTAGAACTTGTTTTCTGAGCGCTGGTAATGACCTCGCTGGTCAAAAACAGGATGCTGTAAAGAAACCTGCCAAAACCAGCAGATGGTGACAAAAATGACTTCTGGTGCCCACACTGTTCATAATTAAAGACACTCCTACCAGTGCCATGACAGTTTATAAATGCCATGGCAACATGCCATGGCAACAACTAGGAAGTGACCTTATATGGCTCCAGGAACTCCCTGCTTCTTTTCTAGAAAATTATGAATAACCCACCCCTTAATTAGTATATAACTAAGAGTGGGCATAAATATAGCTAGCCAGCAATCAATGCCGGGGCTGCCTCTGCAGCTGTGGCTTCAGCTGTGGCCACTGCTCCTGCTCCAACGGTTTCTCCAGACAGCTACTGTTGCTGTATACTGCTTCTGCTGCTGCTTGGCACTGCTGCTGCTGCTGCTACTACTACTACTCCAGGCTGCTCTGCCTATGGAGCAGCCACTGTGCTGTACACTGCTACTGTAGGCGCACTGCCAAGGGCTTAGCCCAGTTATGCAAGGAACAGCCATTCCGCTATGCACTGCTGTTTCAGTAAACCTGCTTTCTTCCACCACTGGCTTGCTCTTGAATTCTTTCCCGAGTAAAGCCAAGGACCCTCCTGGACTAAGCTAATTTTGGGGCTTGCCTACCATACATCAGTTTCTGGTGGTTGTCAGCAATTCTTGCCATTCTTTGGCTAGTAAATGCATCACTTCAATCTGCCTTCACTTCACATGGCAGCCTCCACGTTGTGTATCTAAGTCTTTCTGTGTCCTCTCCTCTTATAAGGATGCCAGTCACTGGATTTAATGCCCACCTTAACCCCAGGGTGATTTCATCTTGAGGTCCTTAATTACATCTGTAAATAACTCTATTTCCAAATTAAGTGACATCGTGAGGTTTTGGGTGAAAGTGAGCTTTTAGGGGATACTATTGCCTTGGTCCATTTTGTGCTGCTATAACAAATTACTGAAGGCTGGGTAACTTATGAAGAATGGAAATCTGTATCTTATAGTTCTGGAGGCTGGGAAGTTGAAAATGAAGAAGCTAGCATCTGGCAAGGGCCCTCTTGCTTTGTCATTCCATGGTGAAGGGTGGAAGGCCAAGAGAGCAAGAAAGAGCAAACTCCCTCCCTCAAGCCCTTTAAAATGACATTAATCCATTAATGGGCCAGAGCCCTCATGATCAAAACACCTCCCATTAGGCCCCACTTCCCAACACTGTTGCATTGGGGATTAAATTTCAACATGGGTTTTGGAGGAAACAAAAACATTCAATCCATATTCAACCCACCACAGTTGAGAGTGTATGTTCAATTCATTTGTTGAGGATGGTAGACTGAAATAGGCTCTCGCATCCCACTTTTGCTCCAAATACAAAATGATAAAAATGGCATGTAAATAAATAAATAAGTCCACGTACATGAGGCACACAAAAGAGTTATTCTATGGACCAGGAACTGTGTGAAATCCATGAAAGACACAGAGTTGAAGACTGCAACCACAGCCTAAAACTACCCTAAAAGGTGTGATAACAAAATTGAAGTTGACAGAAAAATGCTTGCACCCTGGGATTGGCCTATACTCAGAGCAGAAAGCAACTCCGTGACAACCAGCAAAGTGATTCATGGGTTTTGCCACTAGGAATAGCTCAGCACTTGACTGTATATTCATGTATCCTCACCTTGATGTGCATTTCTAGGTGGATGCAGAGGTTGTGGAGCTTGGGTTGGATATAAAAGGCTGTAGGCACACTGCCAAGGCATTAGCCCAGATGGCTGGTCCCTTTAGGAGAAAGTGGTGGGCCACCATCCTCAGCTGCTTCGCATTCCCAGTGAGGACAGCCTTAGCAGCACCTTCTGTGGTTACCTTCAAGCTGACACTGCAGAGATGTATCAGGTAGTCTGACAGGAAATACTAATCCAAAAACTGAACACACAACGTGGAATAGCTAAACATCCAAGGAAAACCAACACCAGAGGAAGACAGAAGATGAACTTGAGCTCAGGAGACTCAGAAGCCTTGGTGTTAGTCAGATGTTGTCCCCTAGAGAGACAATTATGAAAATATGTCCCCAAATAGAAAAACTCCTAGAAGAGGAAGGCAGTATTCTTAAAATATCTTAGGTCACAGTCCTATCCTATGATTTGTCATTTGCATCATTGCTTGGCAAGAAAATGACATTCTTACCCTATCCTAAAACCCGAGAAGACAAAGAACACAAATCAAAACAAAACAAACTCTGTAACAATTAGGTCACTGTCCAGCCTGGCCAACATAATGAATGATAACATTCTGACAAGAGATTCAAATCCCTAAGACCTTCCTTGGTTTTGGTTGAAAATTAGGGCAATTGTTACCAAGGTCATCGAGACCATATTTTTTTTTTTCCAGTGTATGTAGCGGTTCCCAAATGGGTCAAAATTGATTACATGCCTGAGAGTTTTTGAGGTGAAAAATGTATGCAAAGACAGCTTCTTTTCCTTTGCATCAGAAGGAAAGAAAATTTCTGAAGAGGGTTACCAACCTCAAAATGTCATATATAAATAATGCTTCTGAATCTCCCAAGGATAAAAAACTCTAGGCCAGAAAATAGTTATAAAGATGCAAGAATTGCATTACTCAATTCTATAATTCAATGGTTTCTGGCTAAGGCAGAAGCTTCCTTTATTGGGATACAAAAAGCAGGAAAAAGCATCTTTAAATGTTTGATTCATTGTCACGTAAGAGAAATTATTTCTGAAAACATAAAAGTCTTTGTTAAAACCCACTAGAGCAGATACAGATAAAAAGCATTTTTAAAATAAGCTAAAGTCCAAAGGAACACAAAAACAAAAACTGCAGAATTTAAAATTATATAATTCAAATTCTACTTGGCTTTTTCTATGCTGTTTTATTTTGAAAAATGTACTTAATTTTTCAAAGTCTTGATGCCCTCATTAATAAAGCAGAGATACTATAGACCTGATATGGCTTTTAAAAATAATTATATCAGTAATACATATTTATTTTAGAAAATAAACTGAGCATAATGGAAATTTAAATCTATAAAATTACATTTCACTCCTTTTTTTCTGTCAACATCTTCAAATTTAATTGCCTAACACCTATAGTACCTTGCTCATGCTAGGTAGCCTATAAATATTTGTTGAATGAATGAAAAAATAAATAGCCTTGTATCTCTGAGCTGGAGAAGTAGACAGGGACCAGATTGTAGATGGATTTGAATTTCATGCTGAAGAGCTTTTATTTTGAGCTGAGAAACACTTTTATCAAGTTTGATATGGTAATGTGGAATATAAAGTTAAGTGTGGGAAGTAGCAGTGGACCATCTTGATGGCAACTGAATGAACAGAGGCAGTGGAAAGAGTTAGGAAGGTTCCACAGTGGTCTACAGGATATTTTCACCTTAACTATGCTTCCGTTTACTCTATTACCTTTAATAATGACCCGTTATGAAGGGGAGAAGAATCAGAGGAAGCAGAAAGACAGCAATAAATGGAATTACTATATTTTAAAATTGAAATCCTAAGATTTGCATGATTTTATGTGGGTTGATTCCAAGTGCCTGCATATTTTCTCATCAGCAAAGCAAGCTGGAAGTGGGACACCTCTGCCTGCTGCTGTTTTTAATGAGATAGTTGAGACTAAGGAGGGTTAAATTTCTTTTGAGACCCCCCCCAGCTCGTGAGTGTTTGAGTGATTTTCAAACCAAGGTTTAAATGACTACAAAGTCCTTTTTCCTTCTATTAAACCTACTTTCTCCACAGATGGGGATGGGGGATGGAATTGAACTTCCTAGGATTACAAAACTCACGGCTCTGCAACCCTCTGTGGTGCTGATATTATGATGAAAAACCAGTGGCTACCCTTAAAGAACTTTGCTCCTTCACTAAAGCGTCTCACCTGCTCATCTCTTCCTCTTACTCATGTTGGAACTAATGTGTTCTTTCCTTTGTTTCTTCTAAACTTAAAGGTATCCTTTCAGAGCTTAAAAAAGCACCTCACGATCTGCAGTAGAATTATGTTGAATTTTTCCCAGTAGCCCATAGAGTCTTTTTCACTCCTTCATATTCACAACTGTTTTTCTCCCTGGATAATGCCCAGAGCTCAGAAAGCCTGAAATTTTCAGAGATGTGTAGGTATCCAACCTCAGTCAACACCAGAGCAGGAAAGAACAGTTTGTTCTTGAGAGAACAATCTCATTGATTCTTAATCTCAGGCCCCAAACTCAGCCATGGAGTCAGTCTAATTCCCTTTCTCTGCCAGCCTTATCTTTCTCCAAAGAGGCCAAAGACCTCTTTATAGAACAGAGAGATAATTGGTTCTCTCCATGGATGAAAATTACACAGACAAGCTCATGAGGCAATGTATGAATGAGAGTGAAAGATAATCGCCAAGAGCACTGGGTTATAATAAAAGAAGAAAGGCATCGAGAGAAAAGAGCACCTAACACATAGAAACGTGGAATAACCTTCGAAATGAGAGTGACAGCACCCTTTCTTTTCTGCAGTCAAAATAGAAGGGAACAAATCACTGAAGAGGTCTGTAAAAGGCAGTCCTTGAGTGTCATGCAGATGAATAATGTATATGACCTCCCTGGTTCTCCTTGCTCTTTAATTTCTGTGGTTCCAAGAACTAACATTCCCTCCCACCTCACTGAAAAACGGAGAGGTGTCTCTAATGACATTCCCAAAGTGAAGAACGCTGACCTTTCCAAGAAAAAAAAGGCTGGACATTTATTCACGTAAAAAAAAAAGCAAGTGTGTGTATGTGTAAGTGCAGTGTGTAATAGCTTAAATTTGAGCCTAAAGATCAAACATTGAATTTCAGTGCTGTGATAGAAAATCCCTTTACACGTGCAAATTCAATGTATGTTTAATAAAAAAACAACTTCCTTCTTACATCAGGGCTCAGATTTTCAAGTTTTGCTAGCAGGAATATTCATTACAATCCCAATCCTGTAATTTGTGTTGCTGTCATCTTCACTGTCACCTAGTATACTAAAAACATTAATGAGGCATTACATTTTCAATTTAAAAACTAAGTGTATGTCAAATATCTGCTTGTGTATTAAACTTTTAAAATGTTCTATATACCGTAAATGGAGTAGTATATTTTTGTATGGCAGGAGGGCTATAGTATCTAATGTGTATTGGGTCTTTTATGGGAATATTATTCTGGTTTAAAAGATAGGAGTATTTGATTCTAATCTACATTCAACCAAGATTAGAGCTAACTGTGTGATTTTAGGCACATCATTTTACTTTTATTGATCTCAGATTCGTGATTTGTAAAATTATGGCTCTCTCCTCTAAAAGCTTGCTGTAAGCAGAATAATGGTCACCCAAAGATGTCCACTCTCAATCCCTGAAATTTGTGAGTGTCAGGTTACACAGAAAGGCAAATTAAGGTTGCAGATGGAATTACAGTTGCTAAGCAACTGACTGTGAGATGTGGAGACTATACTAGATTATCCAGGTAGACACAGTGTAACCACAGGGGTTCTTATAAGCAGAAAAGGAAGGCAGAAGAGAGAAGGAACCAAAGAGATGGACTTGTGGGAATGACCTACCCATCTTTGCTGACTTTGAAGATGGAGGAAGAAACCACAAGTCATGGAATCTGGGCAGTGAACGGCAAAGAAAAGGATTCTCTCCCAGAGCCTCCCGAAGGAATATGGCCTTGCCTACACCTTGATTTTAGCCCAGACTTTTCTTTACAGGATTCTGTCCACCAGAACTGTAAGATGATAAATGTGTGTTGTTTTAAGGCATTGAGTTTGTGGCAGTTTGTTACAGCAGCTATACAATTAGCTCTGAGAGCTAATTGTGAAGTCCTTGGTACTAAGTTTTCCAGGTGAAGATCCAGAAATCCTACCACTCACCATTCCTTCCTTTACATTGACTGGAAAGTTTATACTCGTAAGGGTTAATTGCCAGATTATACAATCAGGGGAATGCCTGATATCCTATAGTTTAGGAGAACAAATTTAAGCTCTGGCAGGCAGTTAGGGCTTCACAGCCAAGTTGGGGCTCTTGCTCCTTTTATCTTGCCACTGCCAAGCTAAATCCAGAGGGTCTGCTTTAAAGCAGAAGGCGGAGCTTGGGTGTGCTGATGGCATGGACAGGAGCAGCAGAGACTGTAAAGGAGACAAGGAGAATTTTCCTAATTTATAGCTATGTCATTAGTAAATAGTGATTGATTTACATATTACTTTTCAAAACTTATTCCCCCAATTGCTCCCTTTTGTCACATTTCTTTGGCTACTGATGCCTTCACTGTCATGTTAAGTAATAGGGGAGGGAGTAAGCATCCTTATCTTTTCCCTAAGTTCAGAGGAAAAATTATGCACCCTATAATGTTTCCTATTAAGGTGCTGGTTTGGGGACTAAGGTAAATATTATTATGGTAATGATTTACTCATCAGTTTATATCGTATTTAATGTTTTATTATAAATAGGTGTAAATTTTGTAAAGTACATTTTCCATATATTAGGTTAGTGCTAAATATATGTTAGGTTTTGCCATTACTTTTAATGGCAAAAACTGCAATTACTTTTGCACCAACCTAATGACATCAATGGATATGTTACATAATTTTTCTGCATAGCTCTACAAATATGATGGGTTACATTTACCAATTTTTTTCTTTTTCTTTTCTGTTTCTTTTTCTTTTCTTTCTTTTTTTTTTTTTTTTTTTTGAGACAGAGTTTTACTCTTTCACCCAGGCTGGAGTTCAGTGGCATGATCTCGGCTCACTGCAACCTCTGCCTTCCAGTTTCAAGCGATTCTCCTGCCTCAGCCTTCCGAGTAGCTGGGATTACAGGCACCCATCACCACGCCTGGCTAATTTTTGTGTTTTTAGTAGAAACGGGGTTTCACCATGTTGTCCAGGCTGGTCTTGAACTCCTGACTTCATGATCCACTTGCTTTGGCCTCCTGAAGTGCTGGGATTACAGACGTGAGCCACCACACCCAGCCATATTTACTGATTTCTAAATGTTGAAACTCCCTTTCATTCACATGATCAAAAGTCCTAAAAAATTTGATTCAATTCTCATTGTTAGTATTTTATTTGAAATTTCTATACTCATTCATATGTAGGAGTGGTCTTTAGTTTTCTTTGTTTAACATTAACATTTTTAGATTTCGGGATGAAAGTTATACTTGTCTTAACAAATTCTTTTTCTATACTTTGAAATAGTTTACAGAACTTTGGAATGATCTGTCTCTAAAAATTCTGGGCCTGGTTCTTATTCATTTATTTTTGTGGAGGCATTCTTAGCTATTGTACTTTTTGATTTTTTTTTCCCCCTGAGGTACAGTAATTAGCTTAGTCTTCCTGTCTCTACTGGGGTCAATTTTAGTAAGTCACATTTTTCAAAAAAATTATCCATTTGACTTAAGCTTTTAAATTTATTTGCATAAGACAGTTAAAACCACAATGAGCTGGTAGCCTCTATGGAAACCAGCATGGGGATTTCTCAAAGAACTAAAAGTAGATCTACCATTGGATCCAGCAATTCTACTACTGAGTATCTAGCTAAAAGAAGAGAAGTCACTATAGAAAAAGGACACCTGCATGCATATATTTATTGCAGCACAATTCACAATTGCAAAGATATGGAATCAACCTAAGTGCCCATCAACAAATGAGTTGATAAAGAAAATGTTGTATACATACATCATGGAATAGTACTTAGCCATAAAAAATAATGATATAATGTCTTTTGCAGCAACTTGGATAGAACTGGAGGCCAGTATTCTAAATGAAGTAACTTAGGAATGGAAAACCAAATACCACATGTTCTCATTTATAAGTGAGAGCTAAGCTTTGGGTACACAAAAACATACAGACGGGTGTAATGGACACTGGAGACTCAGAAGTGGGGAGGGGGTAGCGGGAATGAGGACGAAAAACTACCCATTGGATACCATATACACTACCCAGGTCACGGATGCACTAAAATCTCAGACTTTACCACTGTACAATTCATCCATGTAACCAAACACCATTTTTACCTCTAAAGTTACTGAAATTAAAAAAAAATTATATAAAACTAGGCAAAGTAGTTTTTTGGTGTATTCGTTTTCTGCTTTTTATGGCTATTTTTACCTGTCATTTCTGAAATGTGTATTTGGCTTGCTCCTTTTCTCTTGAAATAGGTTAGGCAGTATTTTTTTTCTAATTTTGTAGATTTTTAAAAGAATTCTCTTTAGATATATTTATTTATTCTACTTTTTTTGTTTTCTAGTTTATTAAATTTGCTATTATCTTTACAGAAAAAAATCTTTATATCTATTAATATTTGTTACTTTGCATGCTTAGCTTTCTTTGTGGTAAGTTTGATTAATTTACTTTTATTTCTATTTTTAATAAAGGTATTTAATAGACATTTTCACTTTATAGATCTTTTAGCCATATTCCACACATCTGGATATACTTTGTTTCCACAATCATTAATTTTGAGAAAGTGCCCCATTTTGTTTTTTTAAATAAACTTTGTCCTGAGTTATTTAATAGACAACCCCCTCTTTTTTTTTTTTTTCAGAGTCTTACCCAGTTACCTTGGGTGGAGTGCAGCGGCACAATCGCAGCTCACTGAAGCCCCGACCTTGTGGGCCCAGGTGATCTTCCCACCTCAGCCTCCTGAGTAGCAGAGACTACCGGTGACCGCCACTACGCCTGGCTAATTTTTGTATTTTGTGTAGATAGGGTTTTGCCATGTTGCCCATGCTACTCTTAAATTCCTGGGCTCAAGTGATCTGCCTGCCTTGGCCCCCCAAAGTGCTAGGATTACAGGTGTGAGCCACTGTGCCTGGCCCAGGCACCCCTTATAAAAGTTTTTAATTTATTTTTTTTAATTTGAGTTCTAAATATTTTTTCATATAAAAAGATCTTTTTTCTGTGTTGATTAACCAAATAAAAACTCAGAGTCCCAAAATTATTCACATATGTTAAAAGAGGTTAATAAGTTCCTTCAATGCTGAAAACTATCCTATGATAGACAAAAGGCATAGACTTATTAATTATATTTGGTGACTAAAGAGACAGAGCTAAAAACTAAAGTTCTGGAAAATATAATTGGCATATGAAATGAAAAATTTTCTTGTCTTCACCATAATTTGTTCAGCTTTATTGAGGTATAATCAACATATAATAAACTGTATATACTTGGAAAAAAAGACCTTTTTTTAAAATTAATTTTTTATTTTATTGCATACTGTCAGAAAACAGTATTTGTATTGTTTCTAGTGCCTGGAATTTATTGAGGTTTTTTGGTAGATCAAGGAATGCCAATTTTCATGACTGATTCATATGCATTTAAAAATAGGTATTCTTGATTAGCAGGGTTGATTTTATATATATAGATAGATATAGATATAGGCATACCTCATTTTTATTGCACTTGACTTTATTGTGTTTCAGATAAAAGTGTACAATTGTAGATATTGTGCTACAGGGTTTTGTTTTGTTTTGTTTTAACAGATTGAAGGTTTGTGGCAACCCTGCATCGACCAAGTTTGGTGCCATTTTTCCAACAGCATGTGCTCAATTTGTGTCTTTGTGTCACATTTTGAAATTCTCACAATATTTCAAACCTTTTCATTATTATTACAGTTGTTATGTTAATCTGTGATCAGTGATCTTTAATGTTACTATTATAATTGCTTTTGGTAGCCATGAACTACATCCAAATAAAACAGGGAATTTAACAGATAAATGTGTATGTTCTGCCTGTTCCACTGACCTGCCATTCCGTCATCTCTCTCTCCCTCCTCCAGCCTCTGTATTCCCTGAGACAGCAGTATTGAAATTAGGCTAATTAATAACCTTACAATGACCTCTAAGTGTTCAAGCGAATGGAAGAGTCACATGTCTCTCAGTTTAAATCCAAAGATAGAAATGATTAAGCTTAGTGAGAAAGGCATGACAAAAGCCAAGATAAACTTGAAAACTAGGCCTCCTGCATAAAAAAATTAACCAAATTGTGAATGCAAAGACAAAAGTCTTGAAGAAAATCAAAATTGCTACTCCAATAGGCAAGTAGAACACATGACCATAAGAAGCAAAACAGCCTTATTGCTGATATGGAGAAAGTTTTAGTGGCCAGGACAGAAGAGCAAATCAGCCACAACATTTTTTTAAGCCAAAGCCTAATCCAGAGCAAGTCCCTAACTATCTTAAATTCTATGAAGGCTAAGACAGGTGAGGAAGCTGCAAAAGTTTTAAGCTAGCAGAGATAAGTTCATGAAGTTTAAGGAAAGACACCATCTCCATAATATGAAAGTGCAAAGTGAAGCAGTAAGTGCTTAGGTAGAAGCTGCAGCAAGTTATCCGGAACATCTAGTTAAGATGATTGATGAAAGTGGCTACTCTAAACAACAAATTTTCAATGTAGATGAAACCACTTGATATTGGAAGAAGATGGTTTCTAGGAGTTTCATAGCTAGAGAGAAGTCCATACCTGGCTTCTAAGTTTCAAAGGATATGCTGCTTTTCTCAAAGAACAGGCTGATGATCTCTGAAGCCCAGCTTCAAAGGATAGGACTACTGTAGTTGGTGACTAAGTTGAAGCCAATGGTCATTTGTCATTTCAAAATTTCTAAGGCCTGAATTATTACGCTGTATTTACTCCGTATGTGCCCTAAATCGAACAACAAAGTCTGGGTGAGAACACATCTGTTTACAGCATGGTTTACTGAATATTTTAAGCCCACTGTTGAGAACTGCTGCTCAAAAGATTTCTTTCAAAGTATTTCTGCTCATTGACAATGAACTTGGTTATCCAAGAGTTCTGATGGGGAAGTACAAGGAGATCTATTCCATTCTGTAGTCCATGAATCCAAGAGTAATTTTAACTTTCAAAATCTTATTATTTTAGAAATACATTTCAAAAGGCTACAGCTGCCATAGACATTGATCTGATGGATCTGGGCAAAGTATATTCAAAGCCTTCTGGAAAAAATTCACCATTCTAGATGCCAATAAAAACATTTGTAATTCATGAGAGGAGGTCAAAATAGCAGCGTTATCAGGAGTCTAGAAGAAGTTGATTCCAACACTCATATATGCCTTAGAGGGGTTCAGCATATCAGTGGGGGAAGTCACTGCAGATGCAGTAAAAACAGCAAGAAAACTAGAATTAGAAGTGGAGGTTGAAGATGTGATTCAGTTGCTGCAATCTCATAAAACTTGGGTGGATGAGGAGTTGCTTCTTAGGAATGAGCAAAGACAGTTTTTTTGGGGTGGAATTTATTTTCAGTAAAGATGCTGGAAACATTGTTGAAATGACAAAGGATTTAGAATATTACATCTACTTAGTTGATCAAGCAACTGCAGAGTTTGAGAAGTTTGATTATAATTTTGAAATAAGTTCTACTGTAGATGAAATCCTATCAAACAGCATTACATACTACAAAAAATCTTTCATGAAAGGAAGAGTCAATCAGTGTGGCAAACTTCATCATTGTCTCATGTAAAGAAATTGCCACAGCCACTCCAACCCTCAGTAACCACTACCCTGATCAGTCAGCAGCCATGGACAAGAAGCAAGACACTCCACCAGCAAAATGATTTTGATTCACTAAAGGCTGAGAATAAAAGGCTTAGATGATCATTGGCAGGTTTCTCTATTTTTTTTTAGCAATAAAATATTTTTAATTCAGATATTTACTTTTTAAAGCCACAATGCTATTGCACACTTAATAAACTACAATATAGTGTACACATAACTTTTATGAACACTGGAAAACCAAAAAAATGTTACATACTTTATTGTGATATTTGCTTTATTTGGTGGTCTGAAACCAAGCCTGCAATTTCTCCAAGGTGTAACTGTATCTCTTTATGTATAATTATGTAATTCTACTTTACTGATTTTGTTGTTTAGTCCTTGTACACCTTTAATACTTTTTCGTTCTATTTGATTTTGTTGTGTTGCTGAACTGTGCTCATATAGGTTTGATTTATCCAATTAGGCATTGTGAACATGCTTTTTTCTTTTTATAAAAGAGCTCAGCCTATTATTATGTTTAATTTTACATTAGTTTTTTATTTTTAATTATGTATAGGATGCTTGCATAGATAGATAGATGTCAATAGATAGATACATAGATAGATGTCAATAGATAGATAGATAGATAGAGAGAGAGAGAGAGAGAGAGAGAGAGAGTGATGTAGTTTGGATATTTGTCCCCTCCCAAATCTCAGGTTGAATTTTAATCCCCAGTGCTGGAGGTAGGGTCTGGTAGGAGGTGTTTGGATCATGGAGGAGGATCCCTCCTGACTTCGTGCTGTCTTCATGGTGGTGAGTTCACACAAGATCTGGTCATTTTAAAATGTGTGGCACCTCCCCCTGGACTCTCTCTGTCTTGTTTGTTCTTGCTTTCACTGTGTGACATGCCTATTCCCCCTTTGCCTTCTGCCATGATTGAAAGTTCCATAAGGCTTCACCGGAAACTGAGCAGATGCCAGCACCATGCTTCTTATGAAGCCTGCAGAACTGTAAACCAATTAAACCTTTTCTTTATAAATTACCCAGGCTCAGGTATTTATTTATAGCAATGCAGGAACGGCCTAATATAGGTGGATAGATAGACAGACAGACAGACAGACAAATAGATAGATAGATAGATAGATAGATAGATAGATAGATAGATAGATAGATGATAGTTTTTTCCAGTCCTGTGAGTACCTCTTGGGGATTTGGGGGTTCTTAAACTCTTGGGGACAACACAATACCTTGCCCTCCCTCTGTTTCTTCCTACAATTTGGGTCTTGAATCTATTGGAAATTGGTTCCCATCCTCTCCAAATTGTTCTTAGGAAAGCTTGTTCTGTTCAACACTTTTGTAATTTTTTTGTGTTAGCTGCTCTAGTTGGTCTGTTTCATGAGGTAACTAAAGGAAATTAAAAACTATGCTTGTCTCCTGCAATTTATTCCCAGAATTTATAAATTGGTAATTTTTTTCTTTTCTAATTATAAATCAATTTTTACTTTATTTTCTAATTTTATATTTGTAATTTTTTTTACAAGAAGAACCTCCCCCAACACATAAACTTTGGGCCCCCAGAAACTTGTCTCTTCTCCTCACCAAGTCAAAAATAAAATTGTAATATAGAAGAGAGTGGAAGAGGTGGAAACTCAAGTACTAGGGCAAGATTTATGGACCAAAAAAGTAGTAAGAGTGACTTGTTGCTAAGTCCTGACCATTGAGAGATTTAGGTTCTTCCAGCATTTATTTCTTTATTCCTATGTTTATTGGCTTGACATATATTTATTGTACATTCATTATATGCCAGACTGTCCTTAGCAATGAACAAATTAGGCATAACTCCCTTACCTAATGGAAGTTATAGTGTAGGAGTATGATAGAGAACAAATAAGCTAATGAAATGTATTTCATATAGTGATTGATTCTGAAAATGGAGGCAGGCTGTAGCCTGTAGGTGGAGAAGAGGAGGGATTAAAATACTTTTTGTGTAATAAATGACAAATTTATTTATTTATTTAACAAATATTATGAACTCCCACATTTTTAACATTGTTTATTAATTTCCATATTCAAAAACATTTTGGATGCACTGGAATACCTAGTCTGTGCCAAGGATGTAATTTACAAAGAAGAATAAGATACAGTATTAGCTTTTAAGGGCTTACTGGGTAATGTGGGAAAACCACTTTAGAGAAAGAACAATCCAGGTTTCAAAACCAATAGAAGGGATCTGCATACCATCTTTCCATGCAGAAGTATTCTTGAAACATACAACTTTACTACCCCTTGTCACTAAACTTGGAGATGTGTTCAGGGTAGCTACAAGGGAGATTAATTGATCAGGTAAACTACATGTCTTTAAAGACAGACAGCTATAGTTGATTCTTTAAGAAAAAGCATGTTAGCTCCATATTACCATTGTGGTCTTCATGTCTCTCAGTATCTGCTGTGCAGACATTTGCTTTTATTGCTTCACTCTAACTATATACATTTCTTAGGGGAGATGAAAAGATTGCTAAATCATAATTAACCTTCAAAACATATTGAGCACTTTTCCACGAGCTCAGCTTCCAAGGAAACTTAATAGGCATCTATCTTAAGTAATTTATGAGCTACTGAAATGGGACTGCAGTAACTAAATGCTCTTTACATTAAAGGAAACTGAAGAGAGAGAGAACATAGACTACTCTTTTGAGGTGTGATGTACAGATGTCAAAGTCCATTGGACATGGCTGCTATCAACCAGAAACTAAAAGTTTAGTAAGAAGAGTATGCTGGAGATGACAAATTTTAATAAATTCAATTCATTTAAAGTACAAAAACAAAAAGAAGAAACAAGTAATAGAGCCAGGAGGAAACCACATGCCCTTCTACTGCCTACACTGCAGGTGAGCTCCATTAGACGAATATCTGTTATCTTCAGCAACTGTGCTAGAAGCCGACATGAGTAGCTTGTTCAGTGGGTGTGGATGTGAGAATGATATCAGCCAGAGCCCTGGAAATTCATATATCCTACCTGTCAGCAAACACTGACTCTTGATGACTCTCCAGACCTCATCTCATTTGAGATGAATGCCCAGGCAGTGCCCATGAAAAGTAATAGAGAATAAGTTGAGGAGAAGGTCCTGAACTGTAAGGAGAAGTATCTATCTGAAAACTATCTACTGTAGGGCTCAGAATTGAAATTTTAGAATCTGTTAGGAATTGTCAGTATAGAATGTGGAGAGAAAGTGCTATGAGACAGGTGCAGAATGCTTTAGGAGAGAATAGGCTGACTGAGTCTATTTTTTGGATTTGGACGGGTGAGTTTGTTTCTCACAACCTGGTAGCCAGTATGGGGAACTCTGTGCCTGCATGCAGTGGGACTCTGGCTGAGAGGGGAGACTCATCCCACTTGATTTAGGTGGCCCACTCTGTCCTTGTGTCCCGGCTCCCCACAGAAGCCATAGACAAACCTGAGACTGTTATTCAGGAGACAACAGAAGTGACACAGGGAGAAAAGCAGGCACAGCAGCAACCAGGCAACCTTGTGCATGAGCCAAGTTAGGAAAATTGGACTGTAAGCACTGCCTTGGTGGTTGGGCATTTTTGGAAGTCAAGTGTGTGTGACTGAGATGTATCTAAGACACAAAGCAAGTGCGGGGTCCCAATCTATGGTTCTGTACTCCCGCGAGGGAAATGGCTTTAGATGGATGAAGTGATTCTTGGGTGTGCAAGAAACCTCCAGTGGCAAGGCGGTGAATATATAGGGAAACACTCAGACACAGAACTAACTGAAAATGGGAAATAAGAATTCTAGGCCTAGGGAACAAAGGAAAGAGGGAACTAAAGAAACTCCCTCTGAAATTCCCCCAAATAGTCCACTGGGGAGAATGCTGCAGGTTCGGAGGGATAACCCTCGAACCACAAGGAAAACCAAAAGATGATAAAGTATAGTTGTTTTATCTGGCCCAAAGAGCTCATTGATCAGTTTTCGGTCTTTTGGCCTAAGTTTGGCTCAGATGAGGATTGAGTGTGCCAAACTTTAATTCCCCATCCTCACAAGAGGAGATGGGTTACAGTCTTCGTTGGATTGGTGAATTAACTCACATGTTCCCCCTTAAAAAAGAGGAAGAAAAAAAAAAGAGCATAGTAAAGAGCTCTCACTCAATGAAAAGCCCTGTGATCCCTTAACATGCTTGACCCCACCCCCATATGTCTCACAAAGTAGGAGACATGGAGATCAGGGCGCAACAGGAAGACGAGAGGAAGAGTAATCTGGGGGTCATGAAGGAGGTAAACCCAATGCTCTCTTAAATTCCTGTCCAAACTTGAGGAAAGAATTAGAACAATGTAAGAAGGACATTGAGAATTTCCCTATCCCTTCTAAGCAGCAGATGTCTAACATGTACCCTCTTAGAGAAGTCCCTATGGGACAGGGAGGAGTTGGATTTGTGAGTGCACCTCTAACAAGTACTGAGGTTAGGAGTTTTAAAAAGGAAATGATGCCAGTCTTGGAAGATCCCCTAGTTTTAGCAGAGCAGCTAGATCAATTTTTTAGGACTCAGTTTTTATACTTGGGCTGAGATGCTGTCAATCATAAATATTCTGTTTACTGAGGAAGAGAGGGGAATGATTAGAAGGGCAGCCATGAACATTTGGGAGAGACAGCATCCTCCCAGGCAAGGAGTCCTGTCAGCTGAGCAGAAATTCCAAAACGCAAAATCCCAGATGGGATAACAATAACCCCAGAGATCAGACCCAAATGCAGGACCTAAGGGAACTAAGAGATTAAAAAGTCCACTCCTAGGACACATAATGTCTCCAAAGCATTTGAGATACAACAACAACAACAACAACAACAACAACAAAAGAGAATCTCCCTCTCTGTTTCTGCAGAGGCTCAGGGATCAAATGAGAAAATATTCAAGGTTAGATCCAGAGAACCCAGTATGGCAAAGCCTTTTAAAGGTTAATTTTGTGACTAAAAGCTGTCCTGATATTACTAAGAAACTGCAAAAGATTAATGGATAAAATAATGGATTAAGGGATTACTGAGGGAAGCTCAAAAGGTTTTTGTTAAAAAAAAAAGAAACGAAGAAAAGAGAAACTGGGGAAGGGAGGGAAAGAAAAAAGTAAGAAGGGAAATCAGAAAGAGAAAGGAGAGGAAACAGCAAAGGTAGAGGGCTAGAGAGAGAGAGAAAGAGGAAGAAATGAGTGTGAGGGAGAAAGAAAATGAGATGACAGAGAGAGAGATAGAAGAAGAAAATAAGCGAGAGAGGGACTGGGACAGATGGAGATTAAAGAGAGACACAGAAGGTGAGACTGAAAAGAAAGATAACATAAGAGGAAGAAAAAGTAAAGTACAAGAGGAAGCGAGGGAGAGAGAGAGACCATAAAAGATGGGAGACAAAGAGACAAAAGTGCAAGAAAGCAGTAGCTGCCATGGCCCTGCTGGTAGAGGAGAGTTGGAAGCTGACCTTCAGCAGGGCCCTGGTAGTAAGCACCCCAGATTGGGTCAGGAATATATTAAATCAAAAAGCTGGCAGATGGTTGACTGATTCCCAGAGTTTAAAACATGAAGCCATATTACTAGAAAAAGATAATTTGGTCTTAACAACAGATACTTGCTTGAATCCAGCCAGTTTCTTATGGACAGGAGAGGAGAATGAGGAGGCATCAGACCATAGCTATTTAGATATCATAGAATATCAAACCAAAGTTAGACCAGACCTTAGAGGAACTCCACTATATTATGGGATAAGGCTGCTTGTGGAGGGGTCATCCCGAGTGATAAATGGTAAAAGACACGATGGCTTTGCTGTCACTGATGGAAACAAACAATCCTTATGTGAAAAAGATAGATTGCCCAATAACTGGCCAGCCCAAACCTGTAAATTATATGCTCTTAACTAGGCCCTAAAGCTCCTAGAAGGCCAAAAAGACATTATATATACTGATTCCAAATATGTCTATGGAGTAGTACACACCTTTGGAAAAATCTGGACAGAGCAGGGCCTAACAAATAGCAGGGGGAAAGAATCGGTACATGGGAAACTAGTCAAAAAAGTTTTGGAAAACCTTCTGCTTCCAGCAGAGGTAGCCATAGTTCCTGTAAATGGCCATCAGAAAGGAAACAGTATAGAAGCTGTAGAAAATAGGCTTGCAAATAAAGCTGCTAAGCAAGTCTCCCTGGAGGAAAAAGTTAAACTGTTCGGACAAATCCTAGATATCCCTAAGGTGGTATTAAAACCCCAATTTTCTAAGGAGGAGGAGGAAGAGCTGGGCAAGATAGGGGCCACTCAAACTGAGGATGGGAGGTGGGTGCTCCCTGATGGGAGAGAAATGATAAATAAATCCATAATGAGAAAACTAATGTCCATACTCTATAAGGAAAGTCATTGGGGTCCCCAGCTGATGTGTAATACAATGCTTAAGAATTATGGGTGTATAGAGTTTTATACACTTGCTAAACAAGTGTGTGGGGGTTATGTGAGCCACCAGAAAATAAACAAAAAGGTAGTTAAAAAACAGACTACCAGAGGAAAACCTTCTAGGTTAAGGCCATTTCAAAGCATTCAGATAGATTTTACAGAAATGCCCAAAATAGGGAGACTAAAGTATCTACTGGCAATGGTAAACCACCTCTCTGGCTGCCTTCTTCCTCCCAACTGCCACTCCCGGGAATGTGATCAAAATAATTTTAGCACAAATTATACCCAGATTTGGCCTGGTAGAAAATATTGATTCAGGCAATGGGAGCTACTTTACCTCAAGGGTGCTAAAGGGAATTATGGAAGGTTGACACATTAGATGGGATTACCACACCCCTTGGTATCCCTCCTCCTCTGGAAAAGTAGAAAGAATGAATCAGATCCTCAAAAAGCATATTACTAAACTAATCTTAGAAACTAAAATGCCTTGGACCAAATGTCTGCCAATAGCACTTCTTAGGATTAGGACAGCCCCAAGGAAAAATGTGGGATTGTCTCATGAGTTATTATATGGACTCCTATATTTAGGTAGGACTACTGACTTTCCTACTATGGAAACAAAAGACCACTTTGTAAGAAATTATATACTGGCCATATCCTCCACCCTGTCATCCCTTAGGTTGAAAGGACTTCTCACTCAAACCCTGCCTCTTGAGTTCATGGTTTACCACTTTCAGCTTGGTGACTAGGTGCTAATTAAGACTTGGACAGAAGACAAGCTCTGCCCAAGCTGGGAAGGTCCCTATCAAGTGCTCCTGATCTCTGAGACAGCTGTATGAACAGCTGAATGGGGGTAGACACATTACACTCAGGTCAAGTGACTGATAAAAGAACCCCTGGAAGGAAGAGAAATGGGTGAATGGGAAGTGTATAGATCACGTAAGGAACCCTTAAAGCTAACTCTAAGGAAAACCTAGAAGGAAGCTATGAGCTGGCCCTGTCATTGGGAGTGGATGTAGTTAGGATTAATCCTACTACCAGGGGTGAGAGGGTTCACAATTATTGGATGGAGCACTGTAGAATAATAATATCCAATCAAAGTAATAGTCAACTTAACTAGAACCCCCATCCCCCCCAGACCATGAAGTTTGATGCCTGCCAAGTCTTACATTTAGGGAATTTAGGGAACCAAAGACAGCTGTCACAAGCAAACAAATATCTATCCTGAAACAGATTGTTATTGGGGAAAGCCCCATTCTAGCTGGAAAGAGGTCTTGTGGACCACTCAATTTGGAGGCTGGGTGAGCCTTTCTTCCAAAAACAAACCCTTAAAGAATAAAATATATTTGTATAAGGGCCCCATGCTACCTAACTGTAGAAATTTAGAATGCAATCCTATATCAATTACCATAAACAACCCAGCTACTCTAGACCAGGAACCTTGGAGGTATGGATTAGGAATAAATGTCTCAGGAAGGGATCCCGTGGGAGAGTTGGCTTTTAGGCTAGTCACCAACTCCACCCTCAGCCCACTCAGGGTTACTATAACTCCCGGTCCCACTACTTCCTTTAACCCACCAGACAATGACCCTAAGAGAGTAAAAATAATTAAGGTAACTGACTTGAGGCAGATTTTAGAAATTGAGACTGGATTGGAGGATGTAAATGCCTGGGTTGAATGGGTCAAATTTTTGGTACTAGCTCTGAATAAGAGCAACTGTTATGCGTGCTCTGCTGGGCAGCCTCAGGCACAGGTGGTTGCATTTCCCCTAGGATGGGATACCAATCCTGATGGAATGCGTTGCATGTTGGCCCTATACCAGGACAGGGATGCATGGGGAAATGAGGCTTGCAAAAGTCTATTGTTGCTCTTTCCCACCTTGCAGAAATCAGAGCCTAGAGCAATCCCCTCGTTCTCCATAGGGAATATAAACCACTCCTCTTGTCTCTCTAGGCAGGGGGCAGAGTTCAATAAGCCCATGGGAGAACTCTCAAGTTGTACCCACATCTGAAACATTACTGGTGAGTCAAAAAAAGGCAACTACTTGGCTCTTCATATACCCTGAGCTGATGTCTGGTGGTATTGTGGAAAGAGGAACCTCTGTAACTTGTTACTGTCCAATTGGACTGGGACTTGTGCCTTAGTTCAATTGGCCATTCCATTCACCCTGGCATTCCATAAAATCCCCAAGAATCCACATGGCCACCGAAGTCAGAGAGATCTAACAAATTATTTTAATCCCAACATTTATATTGACTCAATAGAAGTCCCTAAAGGAGTACCTAATAAATTTAAGGCCTGAAGCCAAATAGCTGCTAGGTTTAAATCAGCACTCTTCTGGTGGTCGACTATTAATAAAAATATTAATTAAATTAATTACATCTTTTATAATCAACAAAGATTCATCAACTATACTCAGAACGCTCTCAAAGGGGTGGCTAGCCAGTTAAATGCCACCAACCAAATGGCCTGGGAGAACAAACTTGCACTAAACATAATCTTAGCAGAGAAATGGGGCATATGCATCATGCTGGGTGGAAAGTGTTGCACTTTTATTCCTAACAATATGGCCCCAGATGGAAACATCACAAAGCCATTACAAGGGTTAACAACTTTAGCCAATGAATTGGTGGAAAATATCAGAATTGATGAACCATTTACTGAGTGACTAGAGAGAAGGTTTGGGAAATGGAAAGGAATGGTAGCCTCCATTTTAACCTCCCTTATGATAGTGGCTGAAATCCTAACAGCTGTAGGGTGTTGCATTATCCCCTGTGTTAGAGGGTTAACCCCAAAATTAATTGAAACAGCCATCAACAAATGCCCATAATATATCAACTATTATTAGAAACCAAATCACATCTACTCTTTTATAATGAAGAAAGTCAGCAGTTCTTGAAACAATTTGAGGACCAAAGGACACAAAAATAAATGTGTGGAAGTGGGACCAAAAGGAATAAAAAGAAAAAGAGGAGGGAATTGAAGGAAATAATGTATACAGTGGTCCATTTCCAAGACAAAGTGCCTTGAATCGGTTTAGGTCAGCAAACTACATAAAAAATAGGATATACTAGGCCCTTGCTTGGATATTCAATGCCTGCTTTTTAGGCCCCCGTCACCCCTTAGTTGCCCTCACCTGAGCCAAAGAAGTTCTGTCCAAGATGAAAGTTTACGTGGGGGAGGAGCCAAGATGGCCAAATAGGAACAGCTCCGGTCTACAGCTCCCAGCGCGAGCGACGCAGAAGACGGGTGATTTCTGCATTTACATCTGAGGTACCGTGTTCATCTCACTAGGGAGTGCCAGACAGTGGGCGCAGGTCAGTGGGTGAGTGCACCGTGCACCAGCCGAAGCAGGGGCAAGGCATTGCCTCACTCAGGAAGCACAAGGGGTCAGGGAGTTCCCTTTCCAGGGGTGACAGACGGCACCTGGAAAATCGGGCCACTCCCACCCGAATACTGTGCTTTTCCGACGGGCTTAGGAAACGGTGCCCCAGGAGAGTATAGCCCACACCTGGCTCAGAGGGTCCTACGCCCCCGGAGTCTCGCTGATTGCTAGCACAGCAGTCTGAGATCAAACAGCAAGTCGGCAGGAAGGCTGGGGGAGGGGCGCCCGCCATTGCCCAGGCTCGCTTAGGTAAACAAAGCAGCCTGGAAGCTTGAACTGGGTGGAGCCCACCACAGCTCAAGGAGGCCTGCCTGCCTCTGTAGGCTCCACCTCTGGGGGCAGGGCACAGACAAACAAAAAGACAGCAGTAACCTCTGCAGACTTAAATGTCCCTGTCTGACAGCTTTGAGGAGAGCAGTGGTTCTCCCAGCACGCAACTGGAGATCTGAGAACAGGCTGACTGCCTCCTCAAGTGGGTCCCTGACCCCTGACCCCCGAGCAGCCTAGCTGGGAGGCACCACCCAGCAGGGGCAGACTGACACCTCACACGGCCGGCCAGGTACTGCAACAGACCTGCAGCTGAGGGTCCTGTCTGTTAGAAAGAAAACTAACAGAAAGGACATCCACACTAAAAACCCATCTGTACATCACCATCATCAAAGACCAAAAGTAGATAAAACCACAAAGATGGGGAAAAACAGAGCAGAAAAACTGGAAACTCTAAAAAGCAGAGTACCTCTCCTCCTCCAAAGGAACGCAGTTCCTCACCAGCAACGGAACAAAGCTGGGCGGAGAATGACTTTGACGAGCTGAGAGAAAAAGGCTTCAGATGATCAAATTACTCCGAGCTATGGGAGGATATTCAAACCAAAGGCAAAGAAGTTGAAAACTTTGAAAAAAATTTAGAAGAATGTATAACTAGAATAACCAATACAGAGAAGTGCTTAAAGGAGCTGATGGAGCTGAAAACCAAGGCTCCAGAACTACGTGAAGAATGCAGAAGCCTCAGGAGCCGATGCGATCAAATGGAAGAAAGGGTATCAGCCTTGGAAGATGAAATGAATGAAATGAAGCGAGAAGGGAAGTTTAGAGAAAAAAGAATAAAAAGAAACGAGCAAAGCCTCCAAGAAATGTGGGACTATGTGAAAAGACCAAATCTACGTCTGATTGGTGTACCTGAAAGTGACGGGGAGAATGGAACCAAGTTGGAAAACACTCTGCAGGATATTATCCAGGAGAACTTCCCCAAGCTAGCAAGGCAGGCCAACATTCAAATCCAGGAAATACAGAGAACGCCACAAAGATACTCCTCGAGAAGAGCAACTCCAAGACACATAATTGTCAGATTCACCAAAGTTGAAATGAAGGAAAAAATGTTAAGGGCAGCCAGAGACAAAGGTCGGGTTACCATCAAAGGGAAGCCCATCAGACTAACAGCAGATCTCTTGGCAGAAACCCTACAAGCCAGAAGAGAGTGGGGGCCAATATTCAACATTCTTAAAGAAAAGACTTTTCAACCCAGAATTTCATATCCAGCCAAACTAAGCTTCATAAGTGAAGGAGAAATAAAATACTTTACAGACAAGCAAATGCTGAGAGATTTTGTCACCACCAGGCCTGCCCTAAAAGAGCTCCTGAAGGAAGCGCTAAACATGGAAAGGCACAACCGGTACCAGCCACTGCAAAATCATACCGAAATGTAAAGACCATCGAGACTAGGAAGAAACTGCATCAACTAACGAGCAAAATAACCAGCTAACATCATAATGACAGGATCAGATTCACACATAACAATATTAACTTTAAATGTAAATGGACGAAATGCTCCAATTAAAAGACACAGACTGACAAATTGGATAAAGACTCAAGACCCATCAGTGTGCTGTATTCAGGAAACCCATCTCACATGCAGAGACACACATAGGCTCAAAATAAAAGGATGGAGGAAGATCTACCAAGCAAATGGAAAACAAAAAAAGGCAGGGGTTGCAATCCTAGTCTCTGATAAAACAGACTTTAAACCAACAAAGATCAAAAGAGACAAAGAAGGCCATTACATAATGGTAAAGGGATCAATTCAACAAGAAGAGCTAACTATCCTAAATATATATGCACCCAATACAGGAGCACCCAGATTCATAAAGCAAGTCCTGAGTGACCTACAAAGAGACTTAGACTCCCACACATTAATAATGGGAGACTTTAACACCCCACTGTCAACATTAGACAGATCAACGAGACAGAAAGTCAACAAGGATACCCAGGAATTGAACTCAGCTCTGCACCAAGAGGACCTAATAGACATCTGCAGAACTCTCCACCCCAAATCTACAGAATATACATTTTTTTCAGCACCACACCACACCTATTCCAAAATTGACCATATACTTGGAAGTAAAGCTCTCCTCAATAAATGTAAAAGAACAGAAATTATAACAAACTATCTCTCAGATCACAGTGCAATCAAGCTAGAACTCAGGATTAAGAATCTCACTCAAAACCGCTCAACTACGTGGAAACTGAACAACCTGCTCCTGAATGACTACTGGGTACATAACGAAATGAAGGCAGAAATAAAGATGTTCTTTGAAACCAATGAGAACCAAGACACAACATACCAGAATCTCTGGGACACATTCAAAGCAGTGTGTAGAGGGAAATTTATAGCACTAAATGCCCACAAGAGAAAGCAGGAAAGATCCAAAATTGACACCCTAACATCACAATTAAAAGAACTAGAAAAGCAAGAGAAACACATTCAACAGCTAGCAGAAGGCAAGAAATAAGTAAAATCAGAGCAGAACTGAAGGAAATAGAGACACAAAAAACCCTTCAAAAAATAAATGAATCCAGGAGCTGGTTTTTTGAAAGGATCAACAAAATTGATAGACCGCTAGCAAGATTAATAAAGAAAAAAAGAGAGAAGAATCAAATAGATGCAATAAAAAATGATAAAGGGGATATCACCACCGATCCCACAGAAATACAAACTACCATCAGAGAATATTACAAACACCTCTATGCAAATAAACTAGAAAATCTAGAAGAAATGGATAAATTCCTCAACATATACACCCTCCCAAGACTAAACCAGGAAGAAGTTGAATCTCTGAATAGACCAATAACAGGAGCTGAAATTGTGGCAATAATCAATAGCTTACCAACCAAAAAAAGTCCAGGACCAGATGGGTTCACAGCCGAATTCTACCAGAGGTACAAGGAGGAGCTGGTACCATTGCTTCTGAAACTATTCCAATCAATAGAAAAAGAGGGAATCCTCCCTAACTCATTCTATGAGGCCAGCATCATCCTGATACCAAAGCCTGGCAGAGACAAAACAAAAAAAGAGAATTTTAGACCAATATCCTTGATGAACATTGATGCAAAAATCCTCAATAAAATACTGGCAAACAGAATCCAGCAGCACATCAAAAAGCTTATCCACCATGATCAAGTGGGCTTCATCCCTGGGATGCAAGGCTGGTTCAATATACGCAAATCAATAAATGTAATCCAGCATATAAACAGAACCAAAGACAAAAACCACATGATTATCTCAATAGATGCAGAAAAGGCCTTTGACAAAATTCAACAACCCTTCATGCTAAAAACTCTCAATAAATTAGGTATTGATGGGATGTATCTCAAAATAATAAGAGCTATTTATGACAAACCCACAGCCAATATCATACTGAATGGGCAAAAACTGGAAGCATTCCCTTTGAAAACTGGCACAAGACAGGGATGCCCTCTCTCACCACTTCTATTCAACATAGTGATGGAAGTTCTGGCCAGGGCAATTAGGCAGGAGAAGGAAATCAAGGGTATTCAATTAGGAAAAGAGGAAGTCAAATTGTCCCTGTTTGCAGATGACATGATAGTATATCTAGAAAACCCCATTGTCTCAGCCCAAAATCTCCTTAAGCTGATAAGCAACTTCAGCAAAGTCTCAGGATACAAAATCAATGTACAAAAATCACAAGCATTCTTATACATCAATAACAGACAAACAGAGAGCCAAATCATGAGTGAACTTCCATTCACAATTGCTTCAAAGAGAATAAAATACCTAGGAATCCAACTTACAAGGGATGTGAAGGACCTCTTCAAGGAGAACTACAAAACACTGCTCAAGGAAATAAAAGAGGATACAAACAAATGGAAGAACATTCCATGCTCATGGGTAGGAAGAATCAATATCATGAAAATGGCCATCCTTCCCAAGGTAATTTACAGATTCAATGCCATCCCCATCAAGTTACCAATGACTTTCTTCACAGAATTGGAAAAAACTACTTTAAAGTTCATATGGAACCAAAAAAGAGCCCACATCGCCAAGTCAATCCTAAGCCAAAAGAACAAAGCTGGAGGCATCACGCTACCTGACTTCAAACTATACTACAAGGCTACAGTAACCAAAACAGCATGGTACTGGTACCAAAACAGAGATATAGATCAATGGAACAGAACAGAGCCGTCAGAAATAATGCCACATATCTACAAGTATCTGATTTTTGACAAACCTGAGAAAAACAAGAAATGGGGAAAGGATTCCCTATTTAATAAATGGTGCTGGGAAAACTGGCTAGCCATATGCAGAAAGCTGAAACTGGATCCCTTCCTTACACCTTATACAAAAATCAATTCAAGATGGATTAAAGACTTAAATGTTAGACCTAAAACCATAAAAACCCTAGAAGAAAACCTAGGCATTACCATTCAGGACATAGGCATGGGCAAGGACTTCATGTCTAAAACACCAAAAGCAATGGCAACAAAAGCCAAAATTGACAAATGGGATCTGATTAAACTCAAGAGCTTCTGCACAGCAAAGGAAACTACCATCAGAGTGAACAGGCAACCTACAAAATGGGAGAAAATTTTTGCAACCTACTCATCTGACAAAGGGCTAATATCCAGAATCTACAATGAACTCCAACAAATTTACAAGAAAAAAACAAACAACCCCATCAAAAAGTGGGCAAAGGACATGAACAGACACTTCTCAAAAGAAGACATTTATGCAGCCAAAAAACACATGAAAAAATGCTCACCATCACTGGCCATCAGAGAAATGCAAATCAAAACCACAATGAGATACCATCTCACACCAGTTAGAATGGCAATCATTCAAAAGTCAGGAAACAACAGGTGCTGGAGAGGATGTGGAGAAATAGGAAGACTTTTACACTGTTGGTGGGACTGTAAACTAGTTCAACCCTTGTGGAAGTCAGTGTGGCGATTCCTCAGGGATCTAGAACTAGAAATTCCATTTGACTCAGCTATCCCATTACTGGGTATATACCCAAAGGACTATAAATCATGCTGCTATAAAGACACATGCACACGTATGTTTATTGCAGCATTATTCACAATAGCAAAGACTTGGAACCAACCCAAATGTCCAACAATGATAGACTGGATTAAGAGAATGTGGCACATATACACCATGGAATACTATGCAGCCATAAAAAATGATGAGTTCATGTCCTTTGTAGGGACATGGATGAAATTGGAAATCATCATTCTCAGTAAACTATCGCAAGAACAAAAAACCAAACACCGCATATTCTCACTCATAGGTGGGAATTGAACAATGAGAACACATGGACACAGGAAGGGGAACATCACACTTCGGGGACTGTTGTGGGGTGGGGAGAGGGGGGAGGGATAGCATTGGGAGATATACCTAATGCTAGATGACGAGTTGGTGGGTGCAGCGCACTAGCATGGCACATGTATACATATGTAACTTACCTGCACGTTGTGCACATGTACCATAGAGCCTAAAGTATAATAATAATAATAATAATAATAATAATAAAAATAAAGTTGAGAACAATTTAACAACTAAAAAAAAAAAAAAAAAAAAAAGAAAGTTTACTAGCCTGCAAAATAGCTCACTTTGTCTGTTCTTATCAGCCTGCCCAGCTACTTAGGTCATAAGTCAAATACTTGAAAAACCCCTGAGCTGACTAGGATTGCAGTGCATTGTGGCTGCAACAAAATGCAGCAAGACAACCCTAAAGAAAGCACCTACAGCCCCTACCCAATTATCGATAGGTGACATTCAGGAAGCCTGTGACCCCATAGGACTCAGCCTAAGAGGAACCAGGGGAGGGACCTGTGCACTAGGGGATAAATTGCTTGTTGTAACTGTGTTACATGTGCCTGCCCGTTAGATCCCCGATCTTGCAAGACTGTCATTGAAAGTCTCACTTTTGCCATCCTCTGGGCTCTGAGTTCATTCTTTGGTTTGGATGGGTGAGTTTGTTTCTCACAATAATCAAAAACTTAATTTAAGAAAATTCTTCTGATATGAACTTTTCCCCTTGGTATTCAGATTAAAAGTGTCTGGTAAAAATCCTGGCCAAAGAATACCTCTAATTTATTGAATTACAAAGTTATGTAATAACTTATGTAAATCTTATAATAAGCCTCATTATCAAATATCAAAATGTATTATGACATATAATAATAATCAAGTGGAATGTTGTTACAAGAATTTATACATATGCCTATAGCAATGAAATGTAATAAAGAACCCAGAAAAAGCCATACAAAGGCACGAAAATGTGATGCATGACAGAGGAAGCGTTAAAGCCAATGGGAAAAGAGCAGACTATTCAATAATGTTGCTGAAATAATTGGTTATCCAAATATAAAGGTAATATAATAAATCTACCTCATATGATACACAAAAATATATTATAAGTGGATTAAAGTCTTAATGTGTAAAGTAAAACTTCAAAAACCTTTGAAGATAGCATTATGACCTTGAGAAGGAACAAATATTTTAAATAAGATGTCCCCAAGCCCAAATCATGAAAGGAAAATTGGATGCACTATTTTAAAATTTTCTGCCTCTTTGTAAAAATGACATTATACAAATGACAAGCAGTACACTGGGAGAAGATTTTAGTAACACATAAAACTGATAAGGCACTTTCTATCCAGAATAAAAAGGAGAATAATTTCTACTAATCCATAAGAAAAAGGCAACCAAAAAGAAAAAAAAAAATGAATAGGTACAGGTAAAAGAAAACCTTAATGGCCAGTAAACAAATGAAAAGATGTTCCACCTCCCTAGTAACCAAGGAAGTAAAAATAGGACCCATAATGAGATACACTTTACATGCAACAGACTGGTACAGATAAAAAATTCTGACAAAATCACATTAGCAAGGATGTGAATGGAGTTGGAAACTCTAATTGCTTGTGGGAGTGTAAATTGCCGCAGTTGATTTGGGAAGGACTTGGCAATATCTAGTAAAGCCGAAGTCTATGTGAAGTCAGATCTATGGCTTAGTAATTCCACTCTGAGGGTTTGATCCTGGAGAACCTTTCACAAAAATATGTGAATAAGAATCTTCACAGCCATTTTGCCTGCAGTAGGAAGTTGGAAAGAACCTGAAATGTCCACTTATGGGAGAATAATCAGATTGGTTACAATCTATTTAATAAAACATTTAAATTATTTAAATGAAGCTGTACATATCAATATAGTAATCACAATAATATACTGTTGAATGAAATAAGCCAGTTGTGGAATAGCCCATGGAACATGTACTATTCATAAAGCTTAAGCAGGCAAAACAACGTAATATATATTTCTAAACTGTATACATGGTTATAAACTATATATTATATAAATATACATATATAGGAAGGTATATATGTAGTAACATTTTTAAAATGTAGAGACATTTAAATATGTAGTAACTTTTTTTAAAATGTAGGGAAAGATAAATACAAAATTCAGGATAGAAGTTAATGTTAGTGGCCATAGAAAAACCTTAATTTGTCTTCATTAAGCTTTATTTCATAAGCTTGGGGGATGGGCACATTGGAGATCTTATTGTTTATATTATTTGTAAGCACAAGATACTTAATATAATAATACATAAGATTATGACACTAATAATACCAATTTACAATTTCAGATTACTTTTACAAACACTGTGAAGTATGAATAATAAGGGATAGCATAATGGTGAAAGTGAAAAAAATGTACTGACTCTTTAATAGCTTATATTTTACAAACTAATTGTAGCCTTTTTTTGGCCACTGATAATTAGAGAAATAGAGCTTAAAAGGTGCTTTTGAAAAACTTGGCAATTTCTCTATGCATAATTACAAAAACAAGACATATGAACTTTCCAAAACTGGGAAGATATAAGCAAATTAAACTTTGTACTTATAGAAAATGACATAAAAGAACAACAAGGCAGAAAAACAAGAAAGCAGGAAAGAGAGTAATAGAAGAAATATCGATCATAGCAATTGATATAGAAACTAATTTAACTGAAATATCCGGTACCTGACCTGTTTTGGATAAAATATTTTTTCTAGAGTCTGGATATCTTAACCTCAAAATGTGTTGTAGTGGATATGGCATAGAATAAATTTAGAATCTAAAAAGAAAAACAAATTTAAGGCTTCGTGTTACCAAATATAATCTTGCTAGTTAATCTGAGAATGTGTTAAGTATCTGTTATTCCTTTTCTTTTAGATTGAATATAGGGCAAAAAAATCCAAAACAATTTTCATTATAAAAGAACATAAATGCAGTTTCTTATCAATTTTGACAACAAAACAGAACTTCAAATGTGCACTAATTCTCCTAAAAAAGGTAATTTAGTATCTGGCAATAATATTAAAATGTTGTTTTAAATAAAAAGTGGTGGAAAAATCATTTATCAGAGCAATAATCTGACAGGCAGTAAAACATAGTGTTTAAGCTCATAAACACCAGAGCTGGTCTGTTTTTGAATCTCAGCTCTGATATTTACTCAGAGCTGATATTTATAACCTTGGACAAGCTACTTAACTATTCTGTGTCTAGTTTCTTCATCTGAAAAAAAGGGAATAAAAATAGATCTCAGATGTAATATTCAACATACTTAGCCACTGGTATAGTAATATAAATTATCACTTAAATAAATACATATACTAAAATATATTTTATTTTCTAAATATATACACAGGATACATAGCAAAGTGGTTACTAAGTAATGTGGTTACAGAGAAAACTCTTTATCACATCATTTTATTCACAAATCACCTGTTAATTTCGAAAAGTGGTTATTGTGATTTTACCCCTGATGAGTCATGGCTTGACATAGGAACTGCATCAAAATGTTTCAACATTCCCATTTAACTCATTATCATTAGGTCCCTGGTGTCTAGTGCTTTATTGTAGCCAGAAGGTGGCTTGATGCCTGGTGTTTTGTTGCAGCCAGAAGGTGGCTGGACACATTGCTTATAAGGCATAGCCAAGTATTCATTTAGATGCAAATACATACTCTATTGCTTGATCCTGGGTTCATGCTGACAATGCCGCTGTGAATACCACCTGACCTGCCACCTGGATGGATGCCCCTGCCAATGCTGGGCTTCCCAGCAGCAGCCAGTAGGCACTGCAGATGCTCTTGCCACCACAGCCTCTCTATAGCCTTAGTTTCCTCAACAGTCACCAAGGTCTTTCTTCCTGTGAGCCAGCACCACTCTTAGACCCCATCACCTGTCTCTGACCACTGTCAGGTGACATTATTTGGTGACTTGTGGTCTCAATAATTAAAGAGTTGCTCTTTACTATTAGATAATATGCACCAGTATTGCCATTTTAATCCATATATTAGAATATATTTTCTTTTATTTTGTAAATATATACACAGGGTACATAGCAAGGTGGTTACTAAGTAATATGTTACAGAAAAACCCAAAAAGGTTTTGGTATTTCTCTGATGGTTATGGCAATACTGGGTGCATATTACCTAATAGTAAGGAGACTTATAGGACCTTTTAGTATCTTTGTGAGGATTACATAGGTTAATAAATGTAAAACTCTAAGAACAGTCCCTCCCACAAAACAGCCACTCAATGTTAACTCTCATTATTCTTAGCTAAACCTATTATAACATCATTTTCAGAAGCCCCAAAAGGCCACAACATATTCTCAATAGAAAAAGAAAAAAGGTCCCAAGTGTTAAACTCTTGCTCTTGCTATAATTTGTTGACCAAATTTTCCTTGCAGTTTGTTCTTCTTGAGTGTCTCTGGTTCCATCTGATGTGATTTTTTTTTAATTGATGATATTTTCAATATGTGAAAGAACCATTGTAGAGTGATTTTGTCTTTCAACTGAGCTCTGTAGTAGTGAGTCTGCTTTGTAATTTAGCCATGACTACATTGTTAAAAATCACTTGTACCCTAAGTTATAATAACCACTATTCTATCACTTAAAGTGTCAGTTAAAAGGTAGACTTCTGTATGATAAAACAAGTAAATGGGTTAATTATTTTAGTAAGTGACAAATGCTTGGATAAGGTTTAAAACACAAAATCAAATCACAAGTTGTTTACAAAATACTTAAAATTCTAAATAAAAAATAACTTGAAAATGACAGGAAAATATTTGACAAACAGAAACACAAAAAGGGCAGCTAACACTATTTTATTAGAAAAGAAAAAACACAGCAAAAGCCATTACATTTGGTAAGAGATAATTATTCTCTATTTCTTCCACATTCTCCCCTCTGCAAATACTTCTGCCTTCATACAGGAACTGCAAAAAGACACTTCCGTCTTCTTGTTCACCATTTTACTTGCTCTTCTCCTAAAAAGAATGAATGGTAATTTTGACTTATCTATGTTATAACTGGGGTCTCAGAAACAGATTTCTCTGACTCAATTTTTCTGTCTCTGTCTCAGTTTCTGTCTCTGTCTCTGTTTCTGTCTCCGTCTCTATGCCTTTGTGTTTCTTTCTTTCTTTTTCCCTTCCCCCTGTCTCTCAAGGACTATATTTTTTGGGTCTTGATTCCATACAGTTAACTGCCTCTGCTTTGTGCACTTAAGCCTGTAACTAAATCAGGAAGGCCCTATTGTTTTAGCTCATATTTTTTCGATTTAGAAAGAAAGGAGGAGTTACTCAGGCATGTGCCTAGGGTGTCTACTATTTTCTATAATTCATCTTTATTGGGAAACACTGTAGTTGTACAACATCTGTTTCATTTGCCATAATTCATTCATTCACTTAATAAATATTTATATTAGATGTCTACTGTATTTTAGGTACTCTTCTAGGTCCCTAATATACCTTAGTGTACGTTACTGCTCTTATCTTATATCTTTGTGTTTATAGTCTTGGCCAAAACCCTTGAAAAGCAAAAAAAAAAAAAAAAAGTAGGTTGTAAAATTTAGTTCGAGAGAGAGAGAAAAAATACATATATGTGCATTATTTCATGATAAAAAACAAAAAATTTCAACAATCTATAAATAAAAGGAAACTTTTTCAGACTGATTAAGAGTTTAGACATTTTTACAGATATTATCATATTTAATGGTGGAAGACTAAATGTCTTCCCTCTAAGATTTGAAGCAAGGTGGTAGGGATTGAATTGTGTTCCTCCATCCTCCCCAACCCAAATTCATATGCTGAAAGCACTGATCCTCAATGTGATGAGATACTCACATGAACTCTTACAAGACAATTAAGTTTAGATAAGGTCAGGCTGGTAGAGCACTCATGGTGGGACTCTTATATAAGAAGAGGAGGAGACACCAGGGCTCTCTCTCTGACATGTGAAGACATAGTGAGAAGGTGGCCATTGGTAAGCCAGGAATAGAGCTCTCACTGAGGAGCTGAATTTGCTGGCACCTGGATTTAGGACTTCCCAGTCTCCAGAACTATAAGAAATAAATTTATGTGTAAATCCCTCAGTTTGAGGTATTGGTTATGGCAGCCTGAGAAGACTAATACACAAGGCAAGGATGTCCACTGTCACAGCTTCAATTCAGTATTAACCTGGAGGTTCTAACGAGTAGAATGAGACAAGGACAAGAAACAAAATGCATAAATATTGGAAAAATATGTATATTTGTTTTCAAAGATGATGTGATTGTATACATACCGTATGCAAAGGAATTTACAAACCACTAAAACTAATCAATAATTATGTCAAAATAATTGGTTACAAAATCTATATACAAAAATCAGTCACACTTCTATATACTAGCAACAGGCATTTGGAAAACATAAAGTATGTAAAATAGCATCATATCAAACATTTAACAATAAATTAAATGAAAGACGTTTGTCTGTACTAAAAAGTAACCCCTCAAATGCTGAAATAATATTTAACTAATTAGAAATACATTATGTTTATGGATTGAAAGACAAGTTTGTTTGTTTTTTTTTTGAGACAGAGTCTCGCTTTGTCGCCCAGGCTGGAGTGCAGTGGCGAGATCTCTGCTCACGGCAAGCTCCGCCTCCCTGGTTCATGCCATTCTCCTGCCTCAGCCTCCTGAGTAGCTGGGACTACAGGCGCCTGCCACCACATCCGGCTAATTTTTTTGTATTTTTAGTAGAGACGGGGTTTCACCGTGTTAGCCAGGATGGTCTCAATCTCCTGACCTCGTGATCCACCCGCCTTGGCCTCCCAAAGTGCAGGGATTACAGGCGTGAGCCACCGTGCCTGGTCAAGACAAAATATTTTTAAGATGGTGTATTAGTCAATTTTGCATTGCTATAAAGAAGTACCTGAGGTTGGGTAATTTATAAAGAAAAGTGGTTTATTTGGCTTATGGTTCTGCAGGCTGAAGCATCGTGCCAGCTTCTGCTTTTAGTGAGGGCTTCAAGAAGCTTACAGTCGTGGCAGAAGGCAAAAGGAGTCAGTGTGTCACATAGCAAGAGAGGGAGTGAGAGAGGGAGCTAGAGAGAGAGGGAGGAGGTGCCAGGCTCTTTTAAATAACCAGATCTTGCATGGACTCATAGAGTAGAACTGACTCATTACTGCGAGGATAGCACCAAGCCATTCATGAGGGTTCAGCCCTCAAGACCAAAGCACCTCCCACCAGGCTCCATTTCTTTCAAGAATCACATTTCAACATGAGATTTGGAAGGGACAAATATCCAAATTAAATCATACAACTATTCTTTATTGACCCACAGATTGAATGCAATCCTACAAGAATTGTGATATTAAAGTCAAATGACAAGAAACTTAAAAAGATATGGACAAGCTGCTTTTAAAGTAGATATGATCATGCCTATAACCTAAACAATCTTGAAAAAAAGAACATAGTTGGAAAACTTAGGCTACCTGACAATATCAAAGTGTGTAAAAGAGGTTGGGTTACCTAAACTATCAGATTTTAGGACTCACTATTATGCTACCCTAATTAAGACTGCCAGATATTGGCATAAAAATAAATACACATAAAAAAAAAGGAGAGCCCTAAAGTAGATAAGCACATATATGTTTTACTGATTTTCAACAAAGTGCCAAAGGAATTCAATGGGAGAAGGGGAGGTCTTTCTAATATGTGATATTGAAGCAATTGGCTAGTCATATTGAAAAGTAAAATTTAACCTCTTTCTTGCACTATATGTAAAAATTAACTTAAATTGGGATACATATCTAAATGTGAATGTTAATCAAGTTTCTTGAAAAAAATATAAAAATTTATTTATTGCTTTGATAAATCAGACTTAATAAAATTAAAATCATCTCATCAAAATGCACTATTAAGTATGTCAAAATACAAGCCACAGCCTTAGGAAAGATATTTGAAATACATATATTTTACAAATAACTCATCTGCAGAATATATAAAGAACCTCCATTAATCAAAAGGAATTAGACAAACACCTAGATTTAAAAAATAAATGGTGAATAATTTAAACAGAAACCTCAAAAAAGAAAATATCAGAATGGTCAATAAGCACATAGAAGGATACACAACATCATTAGTTTTTAGAGAAATACAAATTAAAGCAACCATGAGATACCTCCCCAACACTACAAGAATGACTAAATTTTTAAAGTCTGACAGCATTGTGCTGGGTGTCCCCAATACCACTCAGGTTTAATGATTTTCTAGAAGGACTCACAGAACTCAGAAAAGCTGCTATACTCATGGTTATGGTTTGTTACAGTGAAGAGATACAGGTTAAAATCAGCAAAGGTAAAAGACACAGAGGTCTCACAAAGAGAGACCACAGGCAAATTTCCAGTTGTCCACCCCTAGTGAAGCTGTGTAAAGAATGTTCAATTCTTCCAGAAAACAGTGTGGAATATTATCAACCAGGGAAGCTCACCCAAGCTATTTGTTGTCTAGAGATTTTATTAGGCTTCAGTTACAGAGGCATGGATTGCCTATGTGGCCAACCTTAGTTACTTAGCACTCAGCCCCTCCGGATGTCAAACTGACAACATGGCTCAAGTTCCCCACCATAAATCACATGGTTAGCATAAACTATTTGGCATGGTCAAAGCCCCCACATTTCCAAACTCACTCTTATCATGCAGGATATTTCAAGGATTTGAAGGTTATCTCTCAGGAGCAGATAAGAACCAGTTGGTTCTTTGGAATGTACAGAATTTGAATTCCCTAAACCTGTAGGCTTAAACCTTCACTGGAGAAATATCAGCGTTGAAGATGAAATAGAGCAACTGAAATTCTTATACATTCCTTGTGGGAATTCATAATAGCAAAACCACTTTGGAAAACTTTTTAGACATTGCGAACAAAATTCAAGATATACCTACCCTGTGACAAAGAAATTACACTCCTAGGTATACATCAAAGAGAAATGAATATATATATCCATAAAAATAAGTCTATAAGATGACTTATAGCAGCTTTATTACTTATATAAGAAAATGGAAACAGATTAAATATCTCTGAACAGAAGAATAAACAAATTTGTGTGGTATATTCATGCAATACAATAGAATATTATTCAGAAATTAAAAGGAATAAACTACTGGTATACATAACAGTATTGAATGAGTGTTTAAAACATGTGCTTGGTCAAAAGAAGACAGAGTATATAATTTCATGAAGATGAAGTTCAAGAACAGGTCAACATAACTACTATTATAGAAGTCACAATAAGGTCAAGTAGTTGTGGGAAGATATGAGCATGCCTATAACCCAGTCTTGAAAGTCTGCTATTTCTGATATCTCTCCAGAAAACTTTCTGAGTTGTTGGAAATACTGTGTACTGATATGGAAGGTACACAGGAACAAACTTTAAATATTCATTGAGTCAAATGATTAATGTTTGTTAATTATACTGTATATAATTTTTTCTTAAAATTAAAAAAGTCTTACCATGGTATTTAAATTTCTCAGAAGTTTTTACCACATGGTATGCTCTAAATCAGTACATTTTAATGAATGCACACATAAATGGATGCATATCTTGATATCCTCACTGTGTTATCAGGCTCATCAAGCCACATTTTTTAAAAAATGACTATCTTTGTTAAATTATCTATAGTAAGAGAATGCAATGAGCAGAAGGCTCTGGCAAGTATTTCATTAATTATTTATTTGTGTTACAGTTGAATACATTATTATTCTAGTATTTATATGTCAGTCTCAAATGAATGTAGTGACAGAAACCAGTATCTAAGAGCCAGATTACCCTTAGGTATATGAACAGTTTTATTTAAAATGAACATGAAAAATTAGATCTTGAAATACAGAAACCTTCAAAAGACTTCATCTACTATGTATACTAGCCTGGATGATCTGTCAGCCTTTGTCAGGCAAAAAAAGCCCTTCAGTTTTATTAAAGTCTCAATCAAGCTGCATGATATATTAATTTCTTAAAAACTCAAGGTCATTATTGTGAGCACCTCTGATTGTACTGTGTGATATTATTGTTTGCAGAATAACAGAATGTTATGGCTACAAGATATCTTAGTAGTCATCTAGTAAAATCTCTTTATTTTAAAGATGGGGAAATTGAAACTTTCCTTTAAAACTAGCAATTAGAGAACTTTGGGTTCCTGATGGTTTTGTTGAGTTAATTCCAAGTTGTCTGCCTCGTGACTTCTTTTCACATGAGACAAATAAATTCCTGTGTATTTATTAACCAATTTAATAAAGCTTTTTATTTGCCTCTCATAGCCAGGTTCATTTCTAACTAATGCAAAATCACACTCTACTAAAGACTTTTCCTTTGACAAACACAGAATTTGAAAGCCCAGAAAAATTAATTTTTTGAATGATACCTATTCTTCAACATCAAAGCTTTAGCAATCATTAGTGGATTAGTATCTTCAAAGTGTTGAAAAAATAATTTTGGACTCAGAATTTACATCAACTAACTAATCATCTAAAAATGGAGATACAATGATAATATTCCTGTGCATGCAAAGTTTCTCAGACATTTTACTAAACTAAAGCCTAAATACCCTGTCAGGATAAATCTGAGAGTTAATGATAAAGTACATGAAATATAAGTAAGCAAACTTTTTTTGGTAAGCTATATTATATGCTAAGTAAGGAATAATATATAAACATATATTTTAATAATGTAGAAATTTGAGAGCAATGGTGGGAGATGAGAATGCTAAGATTCTTGTCTCGCTTTGGGGAAATATACGTATTACCAAACTTTTAGGCATTGAGAGAGTAAACTAAATTTAAGTGTGGATATTACTAAATCAAGATTCAATCTCTGTAATGGAAGGTAGAAAGAAGAAGGAAAACCAAAAATTAAAAACAGCTTAGTAATCATAAAACAAAATTAATTGGTAAAAATAAAGGATAATATTTACTCACATACATATATATTATGTACTGTGCATTTAATATAAAATCATTTTTAATAAATAAACACAATTTCATAGGAATGCTTTTATAATGTTGATGGGAGTGTAAATTAGTTTAACCATTGTGGAAGACAGTGTGGCGATTCCTCAAAGATCTAGAACCATTTGACTCAGCAATCCCATTACTGGGTATATACCCAAAGGAATACAAATCCTTGTGTTATAAAGATACATATATGTGTATGTTCATTGCAGCACTATTGACAATAACAAAGACATGGAATCAACCCAAATGCCCATCAATGATAGACTGGATAAAGAAAATGTGGTATATATATACCATGGAATACCATGCAGCCATATAAAGGAATGGGATCATGTCATTTGCAGGGGCATGGATGGAGTTGGAAGTCATTATCTTCAGCAAACAACACAGGAACAGAAAACCAAATACCACACATTCTCACTTATAAGTGAGAGCTGAATAATGAGAACACATTGACACAGGGATAACAGGAACAACACACACTGGGGCATGTCTCGGAGGCAGAGGGAGGGAGAGCATTAGGAAAAATAGCTAATGCATTCAGGGCTTTATACCAAGGTGATGGGTTGATTGGTGTTGCAAACCACCATGGCACTCATTTACCTATGTAACAAACCTGCATGTCCTGCACGTGTATCCTGGAACTTAGGATAAAATTAAATTAAATTTAAAAAAAACTATTTAACTCATTGGTCAAAATACAGCAATACTCAGATTGTATTACATAACAATGACAAAACCAGCAGATGTAAGAATCATTCTAAATGGATATACAAGAGTTAAAAACAAAGTTAGTATAAAAATGTAAGGCAAATGTACACCAGAAGAAATACAGAGTAGCAATTTTAGTAGAGCACAAGATAGATTTTATGGCAAAAGCATAATCAGTGACAGAGAGAAATGCTACTTACTATGAAAAACAGTAATAGATCTAGAAGATAGAACAACCAGCCAAATATCCGCATGTAACTATATATAAGTTCAAAATAGATTAAAGCAGAAAATGACAGATTAATGTAGCAATTAATCTTATAATTGGAGATTTTAACACATCACTCTCAGAAATTGATAGAACAAGCAGACAAAAATAAGCAAGATATAGATTTGTATGTAGTAATAAATGACTATCATCCAGAGATACATAGAGAACTTTCTGTAACAAGTAAAATAGTCACAAAAATGTATCAGGTACTAGGCTACAAACATATCTTTAAGCAAATATCAACATAGTACCATTAAAAAAAAGATTCAACACTGTACCATACAGTTTCTCTTGGACACACAAAAATATAAGGTTAGAAATGAAACTCCAAAAAATAGGTTGTTAAGTTACTTATGGATTTAAGCCAAAAAATGTACTTATGGAAAATGTCTGTGTTAAAAAACACATAGAGTAAGTGACAAAATACTTTTAACTAAATGACAATGAAAGCAATGTATAACAAAATATGTGTGAATAAAACAATTCTTAGAGAAGTATATATAGCTTTTAATCCACTGATCAGAAAAAAATAGACTGAAACATGAGCTAAGCATTCAACACAAATAGCTAGGAAAAAAGCAAAACACTTTATACTTCCAGGAATATGGCAGTCCAGGTGTTCTAAAAATAGCTCAGCTGCCTTAAACATCCACATTCTGAATAATTTACAACAGATTTGTTTTAAATACATTGCTGAACGCATTAACAAATGTATGGGAAATCCTCAGAGGAGAGAGAGAGGTCTGAAACTACAGAGATTATACCCTAGGACCTAAGCCACTATCAGGAACTCAGAATTTGAGGTATTAGTCCAACATGAAAGAATAGGAATAAGGTTTTAAGACCATGCCAAGTCAATAGGTTCTTTAAAAGCAGATCCAAAAATAAAAATTCTTGTGCAGGCATTTAAGGAAGTATTACCACAGGAAACTCATAAAACCAATAAAAAGGGGAGGAAGTAGGAAAGAAAGGAAAGATGCTGTGTTAGTCTGTTTTTATGCTGCCGATAAAGACATAACCAAGACTGGGAAGAAAAATGGACTTTAATTGGACTTACAGTTCCACATGGCTGGGGAGGCCTCAGAATCATGGTGGGAGGTGAAACACACTTCTTACATGGTGGCAGCAAGAGAAAAATGAGGAAGAAGCAAAAGGGGTAACCCTGATAAACCCATGAGGTCTTGTGAGGCTTATTAACCATCACGAGAATAGCACGGGAAAGATCGGCTCCCTTGATTCAATTACCTCCCCCTGGGTCCCTCCCACAACATGGGGGAATTCTGGGAGATACAAGTCAAGTTGAGATTTGGGTAGGGACACAGCTAAACCATATCAGAAGCCAACCAAAGGTATACCTTCAGAGAAAATCTTGTTAAAGTAATTATGACCTGATCTCACAGGCAGAATCTAATGTTGTTATTTAGTTAGTTTATTATCATTATGAGGTAATATTATATATAAGTTATAAATTATATATTCTATTACTAAAATATTGGTATGTAATTATTATAATGATAGATTACTATAATATTATATAGTAATGTTATTTATTCTGCTGTTGGGAGCAGGCCCACCAAAATCTGGCCACAAACTGGTCCCCAAACTGGCCATAAACAAAATCTCTGCAGCACTGTAACATGTTCATAATGGCCCCAACGCCCAAGCTGGAAGGTTGTGGGTTTATGGGAATGAGGGCAAGGAACACCTGGAAAACTGCTTAAAGGCATTCTTATGCCACAAAAAATAGCTTGAGCGATCTGTGCCTTAAGGACATGCTCCTGCTGCAATTAACTAGCCCAACCTATTCCTTTAATTTGGCCCATCCCTTCATTTCCCATAAGGGATACTTTTAGTTAATTTAATATCTATAGAAACAATGCTAATGACTGGTTTGCTGTTAATAAATATGTGGGTAAATATCTGTTCAGTGTGTAAGCTCTGAAGGCTGTGAGACCCCTGATTTCCCAACTCACACTTCTATATTTCTGTGTGTGTGTCTTTAATTCCTCTAGTGCTGCTGGGTTAGGGTCTCCCCAACCTAGCTGGTCTCAGCAAGTGGCATCCATTGTGGGGACTGAATCCAGGTCAAAGGGTCATGGGAGCAATCGTTGGAACGGAAAACTAGCTGGAGGACATCCGAGTACTCTTAAAGCAATCCCTGTGGTGAGTAAGAAGGGGAGCTCAGAAATGTCAGAGTAACAATGGGACAGGTGTGGGGTCTGGTTCGTTTCACCTTGGAACTTTTTCACACTGATGATGAGGAGGAGCAAGAGTATAGCAAAGTAACAGAAGAGGTTACAGAGCATGTTTATTTGCCAGCTAAAGCTAAAGCGGCAAAGGAGGGAGAGGTTCATCCTTACCCTTCTGCACCCCCTCCTTATTATTTTGAAGAAAATGACCCTCCAGATCTTTCTTTTCTGGAGGACACTGGGTGAAAATAGTGGCCCCAGTGACTGTTCAAGCAGTGCCTCAAGCGACCACTCTTAGTTCTATTCAGGCAGGAATTCAGCAAGCTAGACGAGAGGGTGATTTAGAGGCTTGGCAGTTCCCTGTTAGAATACACCCCCCAGATCAAAAAGGAAATATTATAGCTACATTTGAGCCTTTTCCTTTTAAATTACTCAAAGAATTTAAACAAGCTATTCATACTAAAAAAGAATGCAGAAAAAATCAGCAAGTCAGGCCGCCAGATAGGGGAAAAAAGAAAACTGTTGAGCCTGAAATATGTCCAAAATGTAAAAAAGGAAAACATTGGGCTAATCAGTGTCACTCTAAGTTTGATAAAGAGGGGAACCTGATTTTGGGAAATGCCATGAGGGGCATATCCCGGGCCCTGTTCTAAACCAGGACATTTGCAGCTCAGGCCATTCCCTCACCCCTGTACAATGTCTTTCCCCTTCCACAGCCGGTAGTGCCACAGTAGATCTATGCTGCACAAAAGCCATGAGCCTTCTGCATGGGGAACCCCTGCAAAAGATCTCAACAGGAGTCTGTGGACTCTTGCCAGCAGGGACAGTAGGATTACTTTTAGGAAAGTCTAGTTTAAGTTTAAAAGGGGTACAAATACATACAGGAGTCATTGATTCAGATTACAATGGGGAAATTCAAATTGTTATATCTACTTCTGTTCCCTGGAAAGCAGAGCCAGGAGAGCACATAGCATAGCTCCTGATTGTGCTGTGTGCGGAAATGGGAAAAAGTGAAATTAAACGAACAGGAGGACTTGGAAGCACAAATAAACAAGGCAAAGCAGCTTATTGGGTAAATGAAATTACTGATAAACATCCTACCTGTGAAATAACTATTCAAGGAAAGAAATCTAAAGGTTTGGTAGATACAGGAGCGGACATTTCAATCATTTCTCTACAGCACTGGCCATCCATGTGACCAATTCAACCCACTCAATTTAACATAGTTGGAGTTGGTAAAGCCCCTGAAGTATATCAAAGTAGTTATATTTTGCATTGTGAAGGACCTGATGGACAACCTGGGACTATTCAACCAATTATAACTTCTGTACCTATAAATTTATGGGGAAGAGATTTATTACAACAAAAGGGAGCACAAGTTCTAATTCCAGAACAATTATATAGCCCTCAAAATCAACATACGATGTACAAAATGGGGCATGTCCCTGGTATACGACTAGAAAAAATTTGCAAGTTTTGAAAAAACTGCTTCAAATGGAAAAACAAAGTTCCTGCCAATGATTAGGAAATAATTTTTGATGGCAGCCATTGTTAAGCCTCCAGAACCTATACCTTTAAAATGGTTAACAGATAAGCCAATTTGGATAGAAAAATGGCCGCTAAGTAAAGAGAAACTGGAGACTTTAGAGAAATTAGTTACTGAACAATTAAAAAATGAGCACATAGCTCCAACATTTTCCCTTTGGAATTCTCCAGTTTTCATAATTAAGAAAAAATCAGGTAAATGGAGAATGTTAACTGACATAAGAGCTATCAATTCAGTTATACAACCTATGGGAGCATTACAGACAGGATTGCCTTCTCCTGCTATAATTCCAAAAAATTGGCCTTTAATAGTCATAGATTTAAAAGACTGTTTCTTTACTATCCCTTTAGCTGAGCAAGACTGTGAACGGTTTGCATTTACAATTCCTGCAGTAAACGACCTGCAGCCTGCTAAGCGTTATCATTGGAAAGTATTGCCACAGGGCATGTTAAACAGTACAACAATTTGCCAGATGTATGTGGGGCAAGAAATTGAACCTACTTGTAAAAAATTTTCACAATGTTACATTATTCACTATATGGATGACATAGTTTGTGCTGCCCCCTCTTGAGAAATATTACTCCAATGTTATGATCACTTGCAAAATTTGATTTCTCACACTGGTTTAATTATAGCTCCTGACAAAATTCAGGCTACTACTCCTTACTCCTACTTGGGGACCTTAGTAAATGACACTACCATTGTGTCACAGAAAGTAACCATACATAGGGATCAACTAAAAACATTAAATGACTTTCAGAAATTACTAGGGGTCATTAATTGGATATGACCTGCTCTAGGCATTCCTACCTATGCCATGAGTAATCTGTTTTCTATCCATAGAGGAAATCCTAGTCTTACTAGCCCTCGGCAATTAACAAAGGAGGCTGAGGCAGAGTTACAACTGATTGAGAAGCAAGTCCGTAAAGCTCAAATAAATAGAATAGATCCAGAAAAGACTCTAGATTTGCTAATCTTTTTCAACTCAGCATTCACCTACTGGTGTTATTGTCCAAGAACAGGACTTAGTAGAGTGGCTTTTTCTTCTACATACTAATTCACAGACTCTAACTCCTTATTTAGATCAAATTGCTACTATGATAGGAATTGGGAGAACTTGGAATGTTAAATTACTTAGATGAGATCCTGGAAAAATTATTGTCCCTCTCATGAAGGTACAAATACAGCAAGCTTTATAAATAGTCTTACTTGGCAAACCCATTTAGCTGACTTTGTGGGTATTCTCGATAATCATTTGCCTAAAATGAAACTGTTTCAGTATTTGAAATTAACTAATTGGATTCTCCCTAAAATAACTAAATTTAAATCAATTGAAGGTACTGAGAATGTTTTTACAGATGGGTCTAGTAATGGTAAATCTTCTTATTTTGGATCAAAAGGTAAAGTTTTCCAGATGCCCTATACTTCAGTTCAAAAAGCAGAGCTTGTAGCTGTAATTGAGGTATTGACTGCTTTTGATATGCCTACTAATGGGATTTCTGATTCTTCATATATGGGTCATTCCACACAGTTAATTGAAAATGCTCAGTTACGATTTCATACTGATGAACAACTGATGACTTTATTTACCCAACTGCAAACAGCAGTTAGGAGTAGAATGCACCCTTTTTACATCACTTACATTAGGGCTCATACACCTCTTCCAGGACCTTTGACTGAAGGGAATCAAATGGCAATCACCTAGTTGCTAATGCAATATCTAATGCTAGACCCTTTCACAATTTAACCCATGTTAATGCCTCTGGTCTCAAACGCAGATACAGCATTACCTGGAAAGAAGCTAAAGCTATTATCCAGCAATGCCCAACTTGCCAAATGGTACATTCCTCATCTTTTACAGGAGGAGTTAATCCTCAAGGATTGGAACCTAACTCTCTTTGGCAAATGGATGTCACACATGTTCCCTCATTTGGAGACTAGCTTATGTACATGTATGTGTGGACACCTTTTCTCACTTTGTCTGGGCTACATGCCAAACAGGAGAGTCTTCTGCCTGTGTTAAACATCATCTTTTGCAGTGTTTTGTGGTGATGGGCATTCCAGCTTCTATTAAAACAGATAATGTCCCAGGCTATGCTAGCCAAGCTCTAGCTACATTTTTCTCTATGTGGACTATTAAACACATCACCGGTATCCCATACAATTCTCAAGGACAAGCCATAGTGGAAAGAATGAATCTCTCCCTAAAGCAGCAGTTGCAAAAGCAGAAAGGGGGAGACAGAGAATATGGAACCCCACAGATGCAACTGAACCTAGCATTATTAACATTAAATTTTTTGAGCCTGCCCAAAGGCCAGATGTTTTCAGCAGTTGAACAGCATCTACAGAAACCAGCTGCAAATACAGAAACAGAACAACTGATTTGGTGGAGAGACCCAATAACAAAAAGTTGGGAAATAGGTAAAATAATAACTTGGGGTAGAGGTTATTCTTGTGTTTCTCCAGGCTAATATCAACAGCCTATTTGGATACCATCAAGACACCTGAAACCTCATCATGAGCCAGGTGCTGAGGAAGAGACTCCGGGAGGATCCCGAGGACCCCTCGGTTACAGCCATGTCGAGACTGACACTGAGGAGGACTCCAACTGTCATAAGCAACACCTGTCGAATGCAGCCACCCACCTGGGGACAGATCAAGAAGCTGTCATAGATGGTGGAAGAAAACCTGAGGAAAGCGGGACAACCAGTCACAATGAGTAATTTGATGGTAGCTATGATAGTGGTTATCACCACTGCCTTAAGTATTCCTTCAATAAGGGCTAACACAGAGAACAATTATACTTATTGGGTATATTTATCAATCTTGGCTGGCAATAATGCCTGGATGCAATCACTTTATGACACAGTTACACATGCTTTCTGATCTCAGTATTTACCTTAATAAATCTGCCCCTATAATTGAGGCATACCACCCTCAAAAACCTGTTTGTAAACAGGATTGGACCCAGTTAGAAAAAATGAACATACTTGTTTAGGAAGATTGCATTGCAGAACAGGCTGAGGTGCTGCACAACGATTCTTATGGAATCATTATTAATTTGTCCCCTAAGGGGATGTTTAGCTTTAATTGCACCTCTCAGTCTGCATGCCACGGCCACACTCTGTTCAGATGATCTGAACAAAACCGTCAGATGGTAGAAATGATAAGAAGTACGGCAAAAGTTCCTATTATCTGGAACCATGGTGGTATAGTGGCACCTCAACCTCAAATGATATGGCCCACTCTAGGAGCTTAACATAAGGATTTAAAATTAAAAGAACAAATATTTAAGGCATCCCAGGAACACCTGACCTTAATGCCAGGAACTGGAGTACTTGAAGGAGTTACAGACAAATTAGCAGCTAGTAACCCATGAAAATGGATAAAAACACTTGGAAGCTCTGTGATTTCAATGATGATTGTGCTTTTAATCTGTGTTGTTTGTCTTTGCATAGTCTGCAGATGTGGATCCTGACTCCTGAGAGAAGTAGCTCACTGTGATATAGCTGCCTTTGCTTTTATTGATTTGCAAATCAGAGAAGGGGGACATGTTGGGAGCAGTCCCCCCAAAATCTGGCCATAAACTGTCCCCAAAACTGGCCACAAACAAAATCTCTGCAGCACTGTAACATGTTCATAATGGCCCTAACGCCCAAGCTGGAAGGTTGTGGGTTTATGGGAATGAGGGCAAGGAACACCTAGCCTGCCCAGGGCAGAAAACTGCTTAAAGGCATTCTTAAGCCACTAACAACAGCATGAGTGATCTGTGCCTTAAGGACATGCTCCTGCTGCAATTAACCAGCCCAACCTATTCCTTTAATTCGGCCCATTCCTTCGTTTCCCATAAGGGATAATTTTAGTTAATTTAATATCTATGGAAACAATGCTAATGATTGGTATGTTGTTAATAAATATGTGGGTAAATCTGTTTGGGGCTCTCAGCTCTGAAGGCTGTGAGACCCCTGCTTCACACTTCTATATTTCTGTGTGTGTGTCTTTAATTCCTCTAGTGCCGCTAGTTTAGGGTCTCCCTTACCGAGCTGGTCTTGGCATTCTGCCCTAAAAAAATCCTGGGTTTTCATACACCTGCACCTAATAGTAATTGGCTAAGGGTGTATGTAGGGAGGTTTAAGGGAGAAACTCCTAGGAACTTCTAGTTTCTGTGCAGATCCAGTACAATGGCTCCAGTAGCTTAAGGGAGGCCCTCTGAAGAAGATGTCTACCTTAAAATGGATTGGAGGGCATCTGTGTCATCACTAGCACTGTCTGCTACAGTTGGTGAGCAGAAGTGGAGTATCTTAATAAAACTTTGGCATTCAAAGAAATACAACTTCTGTATAAGTGTGGGCAGAAGAACAGCTAGCTGCCTATAAATGGAAGCAACAGAGAGTTCATTTATTTGCTATACCATGGAAATACTTTCAACAATAACAAGAAAATAGTATTTCCATAGAATTTATGGCTATAGCACTATTATTGTGGTAAACTCAGGTATACACTCCTCAAGATCAGCTATGGTGGGGCCAGTGTGAAATGAAACTGTGAGAGCCTTTGTTTACAAATTATTATTAAGAATTTGTAAATGGCCACAGCAGAGCATTACACCAAGCATGATGCCTTTCTGAGTTCAAGGTTCTGTGTGCCCACACAGGTCCAGCACCCATAATGTCTGCACTGACTGTCCTCTTGTTAGGTTATCACCAGGTTAAAACAAAAGAAAAAAAGGAAAGTTGTTCCATGTTTGTGGCATGTTTGAAAGACCAAACATGTGGCAGAAGCAAATAAAAACTCTTATCTTGAGAAAAGCAGGCTCAATTTATGACCCTTCAGATTCTCATAGACTACATTGAGCCAATTATGAGCTTGCAATGAAAAAAACATTTATTAAAAAAACATGGAAACAAGAGAGAAAGCAGTAGAAATTGCAAACAAGAGTTATACCCTCAAAGACATCAGGTATTTGAATTATCATATACAAAGTAAATGAAACAGATTATATTACAAAATATACAAGGAACAAGAGAATATTTTTCATGTGACCAGAAAAAATTGCAATAAACCAAATAAAAATTTTAAAAGTGAAATATATAAATAATGCAGTATAAAACTTAGTGAGTGAGGAGTTCTGCTTCCATGTGACAGAGTCACTTCATGGTAGATCAATCCACCTACAGAAAACATCTATAAACTCTGAACAAAAGTTAAAAGGCAACTACCAAACTCAGACTTTGGAGGTAAGCTGAAACTTGGAAGAAGAGATGGGAATGGGTGAGTTCCCTACCTTTGTAGATTTAGCTTGAGAGTGGGCCCTAGTCATGACATTTTGTAGGTGGCTGAAGCAGCAGTAGAAAACATGTCATCTTTCTTGCACAAGGAAGAAAAAAGCTGGGGTCATGACCATAAATGTCCAATAGTGAGAGAGCAATCTGTGAAGAAAGAGGGGCAGAGAAAGTGGACCCCACTTAGGTTGTATGTGTAAACTTTGTCCAGTCTCTGTCTGATTACTGAACTACACATAAATAGGATGGAGAGTAAATACCTTAGCTAAGTAAAAAATCTAAATCAATTGCACAGAGATCTGAGCTAATGCATTTTGTAGGACAGTGTATTTAACCAAGCAACAAACACATGACTATAACACTCCTTTGGGGAAAAAAGGGTCTTTGATTGCAAAGGCCCCAAACATAACATTCAAAGTGTAAAGGAAAGAGTCCAAAATTACCCAACACACAAAGAGAAGCACAAAAATGTGATGTACTAGAAAAGTATGATATTATAATGCTTAATCTCATTAGTAATCAGAGAAGTAAAAATTAGAAGTATAGTTTAAAATGTTATACTTTGACAAAAAAGGAAAATTTAATAATATTAATTGCTGAAGAAGACCAAGAGAAAGAAAATCTCATGTGCTTGTGTTGAGAGTGTAAACTGAAGTAACTGTTAAGAGAACCATCTGGAAGTTTATTTTTAAATGAAGAACAAATACATATCAAAGTCAGTGATTTCACTCTTGTGTATGTGTCATAGAAATTTCAATACAGGAACAGAAGAGTACATGTACAAGAACATAATTTCAGCACTGCTTTTTGCAAAAAAAACAAAACATCATAGGTATTAGCCTTAGGGGAAAGTGTAAGTGAATTGTAGTTCATGCTTAGGTAGAATACTATGTATTAGCTCACTGGATAGAATATTAAAATAGTGATGCTAAAAGAGAAAGCAGAATGCAATTTGAAGCCAAATAATGACTTAAATTTTAAATATGTACATGCATACATAATACTTTATTAATATATATAAATGAACATAAATGAAAATATTTACATACTAAATATACAAGACTAGGAGCTTATGAAAGTGTGAATGAAGTTCAGGGGATAAGGAGAAAGGCATGATGTTAAATTTGAATTTCAGATGAACACCAAATAATGGTTAATTGTAACCAAATAATATTGGATTAAAAAGATTACCATTTGAGAGGGCCACCATTTCAACCTTGACCAGCCCAAGAGGATTTACAAGGAAAAGCAGCAGTAGTTGTTTTGTTTGTTTGTTTGTTTGAGTCCAAAATATTGCATGGCATATACCTATACTAAATATGTGGTCATATTTTAAAAATGTTATTAATCTAAAATTCAAATTTAAGTGGCCATCCCATATTTTATCTGGAAACTGTAATGTGTAGATAAACAATAACATATAAAAGAAAGAGTGAAAAAAAGAAAGAAGAAAGGAAGAAGGAAAAAGAAAGAAAGAAGGAAAAAGGGAAAAAGAAAGAAGGAAAAAGAGAAAAAGAAAGAAGGAAATAGGAAAAAAGAAAGAAAGAAGGAAAGAAAGAAAGAGAAAGACCAGGCACAGACCAACAATGATTCTGTGCCAGCCATGTCTGAGAACTACTGCCAACTCAATTCTGACATGGGGATGGAAATAAATTAATCAGTGAATAAATAATCAAAATAGATAATTTAGGTACATTATTTTAGAAATATAAATCATAGTTTGACATGATAACCTATGGGAGGAAATAACTCTATTATGTCAAGAACTTTAGAAAGTACAGGAAACATCTTATTTGTCTCTATTTTCTGAGAAGGAATAAGCAGCTTCCTGAGATAGTCATATTCTACCCTAAGCTGATACCCTAAGCTAACAAAGGCAAACTTCTTGAGTACATTCACTCAATGTTAAATACAAAGGTAAGTTTAGTCTACCAGAAATATAACCTCCTTAAATAAGTACCATTTCTTATTCTACAGAATGTGTACGTTGGGGTGGGTAGTTATATTAGAATTTAAAGTGATTTAGACCAACTGAGATCTTTTCTTCTAGGTAGTTAAATTCTCTATATAATTGTTACATAATGTGTAAAATACAAAAATGAAGAGTTCTTTTATTCATTCTGCATAAGGATGGACCCCAAAATTTGGTTCAGATGTTGAGAATGGGTATACCACATACACACCTAGTGGGTGTGTAATATGGTTTGGCTGTGTTCCCACCCAAATCTCATCTTGAATTGTAGCTCCCATAATTCCCACATGTTGGGTGAGGGACCTAGTAGGAGGTAATTGAATAATAGGGGTGGATCCTTCCCATGCTGTTCTCATGATAGTGAATAAGTCTCATGAGATCTGATGGTTTTAGAAAAAGGGAAGTTGCCCTACATACACTCTCTTTGCCTGCCACCACATAAGAAGTGATTTTGTTCCTCCTTCACCTTCTGCCATGATTGTGAGGCCTTCCTGGCCATGTGGAACTGGGAGCCAATTAACCTATTTCCTTTATAAATTACCCAGTCTCAGGTATGTCTTTATCAGCAGTGTGAGAACAGGCTAATACAGCATGAAAGGTTTATTCCTTACATATTGAGGCTTTCTGAGGATAGCAAGGCAGGCTCCCAAACCTCGTCCAAAAATAGCTTGAGAAAGCTGGAAAAGAGGCTGGCTTAGGGTGTTTATAATAGTTAAATGTGGTAGGAGAGGGGGTTCCTGTGCACCACAGGCTGGGGTTTATGTGATTTTCAGACTGGTGCTAAAGGAGGGAGAATTGGATTTCTTGACAGCTTGCCCAGATGTGGGGCAGAAGGCAAGCTGTCAGCAGTCAAACAACAAAATGGAGTCAGACTCTCTACTGCAAGTTCTAATAAAAGGAACAAAAGTCTGCTGACTAAAGAACATATGATTGACTAGTATTTTATAAATTATCACAGTTGCAATGATAAGCAATTGAAATATATGAAGTAACTCAATGAGAAATTAAAAATGTAAATGATAGCAGAGCAGGCCCATGTTATGCATAAAAGGCCTAATGGAATTAGTAGAATAATATGAATGTAAGAAATATGAGCATTAGTGCCCATAGCAGTGAAACTAAAAACTGTCAATTTTTAATAACATTACTTTATATAGTATTTAGTGGATACAATGGCCATCTATCAGAAGATTAGATTTTTCTTAAAATTTAAACTCAAAATGTTGCTTAAAAAATCTGACACAACCAATGCCTTTTCTTTATTAATGCCATTGCAAATTTCACTGAATAAGAATTTCAGACAGACAGGATACCATAAATAAAATCAAGTCTAGATTTGTTTTAACTCCTACCATTTTTAGACTACATCATTCATTCTATAGAGTTTAACAAAACTGTAAAATACCAGCAGTCTCAGCATTTAGATGGTATTTTAGAATATTTTAAAACATTGTTATTCAGAATTATCCATAAAGCCTAATTTAACCCAAACTGAAAAGTAGGCTTATATTGACATCTCTCTTTACTCTTCCTTCCAGAACTGCAGTGATTTTTAATTATTATTAAAAACACTGATTGTAATGGATACTCAGCTCTGTAGTTTAAAGAAATGTTACGGAGCATCAAGAGACACTCTTCCCACTCTCCACACACTGTATCTCACTGACTGAATGTCACTGGAGTAAGAGCCCTTCTTTCCTTTTTTACCCCTAAGATTTTCCCACTGTAAAATGTGAAGATTCTCTCTCTCTCTTTTCATACAAACAAATTAACTAGTTTTTAAAAGATGCTAAGAGAGTAGATTTTAAGTGTTCTCACCACACAAAAAAATGGTAAGTATGTGAGGTATTACATATGTTAGTTTGCTCTATTTAGCCATTGCACAATATATACATATTTCAAAACAACATGTTATATGTGATAAATATATAAAATCTGTATTTGTCAACTAGGAAATTTAAATTGAAAAAATAAATAAATAGGGCTTCTTCCAGTTCTGAAATTCTCAGGTCTTCAACCCAGTGTGTTAGTTTTTCTAATTCAATAAGAGGGAATTATGAGCCTGTCTATCTTATTCTTCTTGTTCACTTCCTAAGCTTCATTGCTTTGTGAATGAGCCTCAGAGTGAATAACTCACATCTCAATTGTTCTGATTTTTTAAAGTTTATCATTTTTTTCTTTATATAAAAACAATGTCTGTATATTATTAGGTTAACTAAATATATTTAAGAAAAACAAACTAACTAAAAAATGAAATAAAAGTAAAACCTGAGAGTGATAGTGCAATGAAGAAGAATAAAGTAGGGTGAGAAGATACAGATAACAAGGAGAGGAATTCCAAAGATGATGGTCATAGAAGGCTTCTCTAAACTGATGACTTTTGAGAATCTCTGGAAAGAAGTGAGGAAGTAAACTGTGAGAGTGGAAGAATGGCACACAAAACTCTCAACGACAGACATCAGCCTTGGCATGTTGGAACATTGACTGGGAAGCCATTGAGCTGGAGTGCCCTGAGCAAGGGGACTCTAGATGTTGTTCTAAGTCTGATGGCGAGTGATTGGAGTATGTTCAACGGGTCCATTCTCTGATCTGACTCATATATTTAACATATTATGCCATTAATTCTGTCCAAAATGGTTTCATGGTGGAGTGAAAGTGCAAGCAGGAAAGCCAGTGAGGTGGCTCTTGCAACAGTCAGGGAGAGAGAAAAGAGGAGCTGAGCAAGTCCACAAAATCTTTTGGTTGGATTGGATACGCAATGTGAGAGAAGAAGGATCAATGATTATTCCAATGTTCTGGGCCATAGATATTAGATGCCTGGAGTCCTTTGCAGAGATGAGAAAAGGCATAGAGTGGCAGATGGATTTGAGAGTTTGCTGAGTTTGAGATACCTCTTAAAGATACAACTGGAAATGTTGAGCAAACAGACAGAAATTAGAGTCTAGATTTCAAGGAAAGGTAGAAGACCGACCTAAAGTTAGGAGTAATAAGCTTATTGAAGTAATAGGTCTGGAAGACTTCATTTAGAGAGAGGGTTTATATAGACAAAAAGCCTATGTATTGGACCTGGACATCTAGAGTTTGGAAAGGGAAGACAAGTCTGATCAAAGAATTTCACGGTAGAAAAAAATTATTGGTATAAAAGACAAAACCAGCGTCAACTTTGAGGATAGAGGTATTTTTAAAAGCATTTTTTCTAAGAAAGGACAGGAAACTTAGGACTCAGTAAAAAGCAAGTTTCAAGGTACTGTGAGAATAAAAAGATTTCCAGCCCAATGAAAGGTTCTTGGGATCGTTCATTCTGAGAACCTTTACTATCATAAATGTAAACTGCTCTTCTTTGCCTGGTTACCAATTATCATATATATATTTTCATTTTTCAAAGCCTCTTTATGTCTCATACCATCTTATTTTCATAGCAACTCTTACTTAAGAGATATGATACATTTTTCATAGACGTTTTATTGATGAGAACGTTGAGGTTCATGGTGAAGTGGTTCCTCCAAAGTCATACCACTAATGAATGATGCATCAGCTCTGCAACTTTGGTCTTTTGACTTCTATTTCTGTCCACTTTGTATGCTACTTATTTAAGCATTTTAAATTTATACTCATAAAGGTTATTTCTCACAAAGAGCAATTTTACACAGTCAGTTATACATACATAAGAAAAAGAATGCCAAGAAAATATCTTCATTATTCATCCATTCCATTTAATCATCCATGAATTTATCAGTACATCTATCAATTCAACAAGTAATTTCTGGGTACCCTCTACATATGCCAGATACCCTGTTTCATGGACCTACAAAGATGAGAAAGGAGCAGAACTTGTTTTCAAGATGGTTACATGTAAGAGGGTATTTTTACACTTTTACTTCTTATACAATAATGCTAATTCATAGTACTTCTTTGCTATTGGTTAGTATTATGAGAAATATTTTGAGATTTTGAAATTTCGTCATGAGTTTTAACTTCTTCAGAGTAACAAGTTCTAGTTTATGGGGATTGCATTTTATTTTCTCATTTGAAACTACATATCATAAATTAATAAGACATTAGGAGAGACCTTGAATATCATTTATCCAACACTTTCATCTGGGAAACTAAAGCCCAGAGAAGTGAAAAGTGGTTTGACCAAGCCGCAGAGCTAATCCATTGCACTGACATTGAAAGTTACATTGCTTGTTAGAGCAGTTTCTCAGAGCCCTGAGTTTTGGCCAAGGATACTTCCTGATTGCCAAACGTTTCCAAGAAGTTTATCTTGGAAATTCCATGAGTTTCTCACCCAAGAATTAATTCACCAAGCCAGATGGCATCCTTGGCAAGAATGGGGTACTACAATCTAAATTTTGCAATCAGAGAGGGAGTTTGCATTTCATTACAGAATTCAGATGATCAGTGTTCACTGTGTGAGTTTTTATGCATTTATTCTCATGCTTGGGAGAATAATGTATTAGTGTTTCCAGATATCACCCAGATATTTTCCCTTAATTTAGCTTGAACATGAAGCCCTTTATTAATAATATTAGATAAATCTTGTTAACTGCTTCTGAGAACTGAATACCAAAGTGAAGCTAACTGTAATATATTTGGGGGTTTATTATGGTAATCTCAGTGTCTTAATTCTTATTTGTGCAATGTCTTCTTCAGGTTTGGGCCCCTCTCCAGGGGGGCTGTTTTTCATGCTGTGGCTCAGCATTTCAACCCCATATCAAGCTACACTTTCACAATCACCTCAACTGAGTGGGATGAGCTAGAGGTTTAAGTATCAGCAACCAGATGTTTCCATATGGAAATGCCACTTACCACTTTTGCTTACATTTCATTGGCCAAACTGAGTCATGCTCAGACCCTGAGGGGAGCAATAGTAAAGTCTATCATAGCTATCTTTTCCTAACAGAATGGAGATATCTTTTAAAGGGAATAATTGATTAAAATTTTTGTTCTCATTTTTTGCCCTCTTAAGAAAAATGTAGTGATGAAGACCGTAAGTGCAAAATCAAAGCCACATAGTTAACCTTGAGATAGCTGAGCACTTACCATATGCCAGACATTGTGCAAAGTTTTTCTGATGTTACCTTATTTAAGTTAGATCACACAATTACCTTAAAAGATTGTGTTATTGTTGCCATTATATACACAAATAAGCTGAGTTTCAATGACTTATCTGAAGTTATATAGCTAGCTTAACAATGGGTCAAGACTTTCTGGTAGCAAAAAGGCTAAAATGCCTAACAAAGAAACTCAATAATATGTATAATACCATTCTTATCAACTGAAGCCTATTAAATAATAAGTATAATAGTCACACAGAAATAAATAGAGACTTGTCTTTTGCTGCCTGAGAAAAAGTTCACCTTCTTTTCAAAGGGCCCTCCTTCATGACCAGGCTATTTAGAGCATTTATTGTTGTTACTTTCTTTTCATAATAACTCCTATATTGCCCTGACAAATGTCTTCCATTGTTACCTTAAATTGTTATTTATACCACTTTGAGAGTAGGAATCGTATCTGCTTTTATCCTGGGTTACTATCAAAACTGAACAAAGTACCTGGCACATTAGCATGTGCCTCATGAATTTATTTTTTAAGGGATTGTCACTTCAGCTTTGAAGAGAACTGCAGTATAGAAAAGAGCATTGTAGAAATATAAAAATGACTGATACGACACATCTGATGATTCTCCCTTTGTTTTTGCATTATGCACACCATTACCTAGAATTTTAAATGTTCTCTCTCAGCATGATGCTTATTATTTAATCATGGAAGACATAGAGAGGGAGAATGGGAGTTGAGGAAAATTTTGCCTTGAAAATACTCAGTTTGAATCATTAGTACGTAATTTGCAGCTTGGAGGATGTGAGAGCACCCAGATTGGAATAATATTTGAGTTGGGTGTCAGGCCTGTTAGACAGACTGCTGTAAATCTCATTTCACATTGAAATTCTTCAAGTACAATTTAGCAGTCTAAAAATTTAGGTACATGTAGCCAAAAACTTCACAAACGCTGCAGGCTTGGAATGTCTTCAAGGAAGGATAAACAGGAGTGACAATTAATTTTCTTGAAGGTCACAGTCTAAGAATGATGCAGTATCTTCAGAATTTTGACAACTTGGCTGCCTCATAAAGGCCCCGAAAGAATTCCCAACAAATATTTAATCATGCTTCTCAGAATAGAGCTTGCTTTAAAAAATTTAATAAGATGAATTTCTGTCTTAAAATCATATGCTGGCCGGGCATGGTGGCTCATGCCTGTAATCTCTGCACTTTGGGAGGCCAAGGTGGGTGGATCACCTGAGGTCAGGAGTTCGAGACCAGCCTGGCCAACATGATGAAACCCCACCTCTACTAAAAATACAAAAAAATTAGCCAGGCGTGGTGGTGGACACTTGTAATCCCAGCTACTCATGAGGCTGAGGCAGGAGAATCACTTGAACCTGGGAGGCAGAGGTTGCAGTGAGCCGAGATTGCGCCACTGTGCTCCAGCCGAGATTGAAAGAGTGACACTCTGTCTCAAAAAAAAAAAAAAAAATTGTATGCTTTTTCCCCTTTTTGATTGACCTAGGTGATGGACAGCCACTTAGAGAGTTGAATATATTTGGAGAAAGCATGTCCTGGGGTAAGAGGTCATAAATAAAAACCATGATGAGAGGAATCTATCTCAATTTTTCTCATTTCCATTTTCTGTTCATTTACTCAGGTCCTAGGCATGCCTTAATATGTTTTTCCACATTTTTTTCTCCTTAGTTCGAAGTGTCTACCTCTTTCTCTATAAAATGTAGATTGTTCTTCCTCCTTTTTGCCTTATTAATTTCCATTAATCCATGAGACTTCAACCAATGCTTGGTGGGAAATTTCTCCACATCCTTGACTGCAGTATTACCCTTGATATTGCAGGACAGTCTAATTGACATGAATGTTGCATTTACTTATTCTGAGGCATGAATGATTGACAAGGCACAGTACAGAGGCCTCACAGGCAGGTTTTCTTGTGAGAGGTAAGATAGGTAAGGAAAAGAATCCATACTGAGTATGTAATATACATAAGTAGTTTTCTATATATTCATGTAAAATAGGTCTCACAATGACACTGTGAAGTCAATTCTGTCACCCTCCCCCAACCTCTGTAGTAAGAACACTGGAACTCAAATAAGTGGCCTAGGTCAAAGGAAGTCCAAATCCCAGGCAGGAGGGAAGTTGTTTTTGGCCAGAAGAAGATAAAATTGTTTCTAGTGTCAGGGATGGGGAGTTAAAGTTTGTTCCTGCTGTAGAAGAGAGATTTTGAGTGAAAAACCTGTTCAAGCAATGAGTGCAAATATGTTCTCCTTTGTCACTGGATCACCCTCACTCATGATGCTGAAGCCTCTGGTTTCAAATAAAGCAATAATCCTGTGAAACAGTGATTTTATGGAGTAAAAAAATGTGGTCTAGTTGGAGACAATTACTATACATTTGCTCATTGTCAAGTTCTTGAGGGAATTTCAGTTTCAAGTTAAAACCAATGTAGGAAACTTTGATCTGTAGATACAGGCCCCACTGAGACAGGGCTGTAGTGGCCATGTAAGGAATGCCAGAGATCAGGGTATGGTTATGGCAAAGGTGGCATCTTCCTATTTTTCCCAAAATGTCTCATCTATTTACTCATAGCTATCTTTCACTCAGGAAACCCATTCAGGTTTATGCTCAGATTTCACTTTCACCAAAAATTGCTGGGACTTAAGCAAAGCAAAAATAGTAGCTCCCATTTGACTTAAGAGAAAAATGATGTCAAAAGAATTTTAAAGGCTTCCTAAAGGAATAAAAATTTGAAACTGTGACCCAAATCCAGAAGTTCTGGCCAGAAATATATTGTGGTTTTTACATTATGCAAAAGGGAATAATGATAAAAGAAGGCTTTGAATTGAATTTAATTAAAAATTATATAAATTTGATATAAAAAAGGCAAATGTGAATCTATCTTTAAAAATATTAACATTGAATATGAATGGACTAAATAATTTATTCAAAAGGCAAATATGTAAGATTGAAAATAAGAGGGTTTTTTTAAATTACACTTTAAGTTCTGGGATACAAGTGCAGAACGTGCAGGTTTGTTACATAGGTATACATGTGCCATGGTGGTTTGCTGCACTTATCAACCTGTCATCTACATTAGGTATTTCTCCTAATGCTATTCCTCCCTTAGCCTCCTACCCCTGGACAGGCCCTGGTGTGTGATGTTCCCCTCTCTGCGTCCATGTGTTCTCATTGCTCAGCTCCCACTTATGAGTGAGAACATGCAGCTTTTGGTTTTCTGTTCCTGTGTTAGTTTGCTGAGAATGATGGTTTCCAGCTTCATCCATGTCCCTGCAAAGGACATGAACTCATCCTTTTTTATGGCTGCAAAGTATTCCATGGTGTATATGTTCCACGTTTTCTTTATCCAGCATATAATTGACGGGCATTTGGGTTGGTTCCAACTCTTTGCTATTGTAAACAATGCTGCAATAAACATATGTTTACATGTGTCTTTATAGTAAAATGACTTATAATTCTTGGGGTATATACCCAGTAATGGGATTGCTGGGTCAAATGGTATTTCTGGTTCTAGATCCTTGAGGAATTGCCACACTGTCTTCCACAATGGTTGAACTAATTTACAGTGCCATCGACAGTGTTAAAGCATTCCTATTTCTCCACATCATCTCCAGCATGTTTGTTCCCTGACTTTTTAATAATCGACATTCTAACTGGAGTGAGATGGTATCTCATTGTGGTTTTGATTTGCATTTCCCTAATGACCAGTGATGATGAGCTTTTTTTCATATGTTTGTTGGCCCCATAAATGTCTTCTTTTGAGAAGGGTCTGTTCATATCCTTTGCCCACTTTTCAATGGGGTGTTTTTTTCTTGTAAATTTGTTTAAGTCCTTTGTAGATTCTGAATATTAGCCCTTTGTCAGATGAATAGATTGCAAAAATTTTCTCCCATTCTTTAGGTTGCCTTTTCACTATGATGATGGTTTCTTTTGCTGTGCAGAAGCTCTTTAGTTTAATTAGATCCCACATGTCAATTTTGGCTTTTGTTGCCATTGCTTTTGGTGTTTCAGTCATGAGGTCTTTGCCCATGACTATGTCCTGAATGGTATTGCCTAGGTTTTCTTGTAGGGTTTTTATGGTTTTCGGTCTTACATTTAAGTCTCTAATCCATCTTGAGTTAATTTTTGTGTAAGGTGTGAGGAAGGGGTCCAGTTTCAGTTTTTTGCATATGGCTAGCCAGTTTCCCCAACACCATTTATTTAATAGGGAATCTTTTCCCCATTGCTTGTTTTTGTCAGGTTTGTTAAAGATCAGATGGCTGTAGATGTGTGGTGTTATGTCTGAGGCCTCTGTTCTGTTCCATTGGTCTACATATCTGTTTTGGCCACATAAATGTCTGATTTATTTATTTAACTAGTTTATTCATGGCTGCATAAATAAACCAGTACCATGCTGTTTTGGTTACTGTAGCATTGTACAATAGTTTGAAGTCAGGTAGCACGATGCCTCCAGGTTTTTTCTTTTTGCTTAGGATTGTCTTGGCTATACGGGCTCTTTTTTGGTTCCATATGAAATTAAAGTAGTTTTTTCTAATTCTGTGAAGAAAGTCGATGGTAGCTTGATGGGGATAGCATTGAATCTATGAATTGCTTTGGGCAGTATGGCCATTTTCATGATATTGATTCTTCCATCCATGAGCATGGAATGTTTTGCCATTTGTTTATGTTTTCTCTTATTTCATTGAGCAGTGGTTTGTAGTTCTCCTTGAAGAGGTCCTTCACATCTCTTGTAAGTTGTAGTCTTAGGTATTTTATTCTCTTTGTAGCAAGAGGCAATTAAATCTTGTCCGTAGGAAATATGCTTTATTCAAACATACAAAAGACTGAAAACAAAAAACATGAAGATGCTATAGTACACAAATAGAAACCACAGAAAGCCTGAAAAGACTACATTAATATCAGACAAAAATTGTTTTCAAATCTAAAAAAAAAGAAAAAAATTTGGTAAGAGGAATATTTTATAAGAATAAAATAATAAATTTATCAGAAATATATGACCAGTGTAAAAATACATGTACTAACAACAAAGTCCCTAAAACTCAAAGCAAAAAATTAATAGAAATTAAAAAAATAAATATACAATTAAAAAATAGTAGTTACAGATTTCAATATCTGACTTCAATAATAGATAGAACAAACAGATTAACAAGGATATGGAAGACTTGAACAACACTGTGAACCAATTAGACCTAACAGAGATTTCTAGATCACTTCATTCAATAGCAGTAGAATATATATTTTCTCCAAGCACACACAAAGCATTTTTTAAGATAGACTATATTCTAGATTGTAAAACAAGCCTCAATAAATTTACAAGAGTTGAAATAAAATAAAATGTTTTCTCTGACCACAATAAATGAAATTAAAAATCAATAACAGAAGGAAATCTGGGACACTGACAAGTATCTGGAAATAACACACTACTAAATAAGCAACGGGTCCAAGAGGAATTTACAAAAGAAACTAGAAAGTATTTTGAGGTAGATGTGGCATGCCAAAACTTAGAGCATGACGAAAAAGTAGTGTTTCAAGGGAAATTTATAGCTGTAAACACCTAGACAGAAAAAGGAGAGACAGCTCAAATTAATAACCTAATCTTCCACCTTAAGAAACTAGTAAAAGAAAAGTAAAATAAATCTATGAACAGAAGATGGAAAAAAATAATGAACAGAGTGGGAATTAATTAATAGAGAAGAGAATAGCAATAGAGAAACAATGAAACCAGAAATTTGTTCTTTGAAAAGATGAACAGAATTGAAAGACTTCAGCTAGATTGATCATGATAAACAAAGAAGACTCAAACTACTAAAATCAGAAATAAAAAAGGGATATTACTACTGACCTCACAGAACTTTCTTTGAGTATAAGAAAATATTATAAACCATCGTAAACAAACTAATTAGATAAGTTATATGAAATGTATACAGTCATAGAAAGACACAAATTACAAAAATGGACTCATAAATAATAAGACAATCTGATTACACTTATAACAAGTAAAGACATTAAATTAGTAATGATAAAACTTTTTATGCAGAAAAGCCCAAGATCAAAGAGCCTCACTGGTGAATTTCACCAAACATGTAAAGAAAAATTACTACCAATCCTTCACTAATGCTTCAAAAATAGAAGAGAGAACACTTCCTAATTCATTCCATGAGAAAAGTATTATCCAGATATCAAAATCAGACAAGACATTACAAGAAAAGAAAACTACACATCCATGTTAATTGTTAATATAAATGCTAAAATTTTCAACAAAACTAGCAGATCAAATCCAGCAACATATAAAAATGGTCATACATTATGACCAAATAGGACTTATCCCAGAATGCAAGCTTAGTTTAACATCTGAAAATCAATGTAATATATCACATCAACAGAATTAAGGACACACACACAAAATACACAATTGTCTCAACTGAAACAATAAAAAATCTTTTCACAAAATTCAACATCTTTTCATGATAAATGCAGTTAACAAAATAGTAATAAAAGGAACTTCCTGAGTCTCATAAAGGGCATTTATTAAAAACCTACAGCTAACATTACACTTAATATGTAAGTGTAATATGAAAGACTGGATGCTTTTTCCCGAAGATTCAGAACAAGACAGACATGTCTACTTTCATCACTTGTATTCAACATTGTACTAAAAGTTCTAGCCAGTGCAATTAGGTATGAAAAAGAAATAAAAGTAATCTATGTTAGAAAGTAAGAAGTAAAACAACCTTTATTTGCACATGAAATGATCTTGTATAGAGAAAAATTCTAAAAATTAAATCTAATCTATTAAAGTTACTTTATCAAGTTTATAAGATTAATATATAAAAACGTATTCCATTTCTAAACACTAGCAATTAATAATCCAAAAATGAAATTTGAAAACAATTCTATAACATCAAAAGGAATAAAATATTTATAATGAACATTAACAAAAGAGAATAAAGTACTTAGAATTAAATTAACAAAAGAAATGCAAGACTTGTACACAGAAAACTACCAAACATCACTAAAAAAAGAAAAGATCTAATAACTGGAGAAACATTCCATATCCATGGGCCAGAACATTTAGTATTGTAAAAATGGTAATACTCTTTAACTTGATTTACACATTTGATGCAAGTACTATTAATCATCACAGCTGATTGTGTGTATGTGTGTGTATGTGTATGTGTGTGTGTAGCAATTGACAAAATTTATATGAAAAGTCAAGGGACCCAGAATAACCAAAACAATCTTGAAAAAAAAAGTAGGAAGACTCAAAATTTCCATTTCAAAACTTAACCACAAATCTACAGTTATCACGATAATGTGATACTGGCATAAGGCTAGACATAAAGATCCATGGAATAGATTTGAGAATGCACAGATAAACCTTTAATTTAATGTCAAGTGATTTTTGACAGGAGTGCCAAGACAATCTAATGTGAAATGAATAGTCCGCTCAACAAATAGTATTGAAGCAACTGGATAGACGTATCCAAAAGAATGAATCGGACCCCTACTTTACACAATGTAAAAAAATAAATTCAAAATGGATTATAGAACTTAATGTAAGGGCTTATAAAACTCTAAGAAGAAAACATAGAAGTAAATCTTCATGATCTTGGAGCTAGACAATGGCTCCTTACATTTAAAACCTAAAATATAAGCAATAAGAAAATAGATAAGTTGGACTGAATTAAAATTAAAAACTTTTGAGTGTAAAAGAATACATTAAGAGAATATTACAACAATCCATAGAGTGGGAAAAAATTGCAAATCACATATGTGATAACAGGCTTGTATCTGGAATACATAAAGATACAAGTATCTTATAACTTGTATTTTTATCTACAAGAATCTTATAACTCAACAACAAAAAGACAACCCAAATAAAATATGGGCAACAATTTTGAATAGATATTTCTCTAATGAAGATACACAAATGACCAACAGCATATGAAACGATGGCTCATATCAATAGTCTTCACAAGGAAGTCTTCACCCCCACTAAGGTGACTAGAATCAAAATGACAAGCAATAACAAGGATCCCTGCATTAACAAGGATGCAGAGAAATTAGAACCCATGTATACATAAAAAGTGGTTCATCTGATTTGAAAATTGTTTGTCAGTTTATCAAAATGTTAAACCTAGAATTACTGTATGTTCCAGCAATGCTACACCTAAATACATAACCACACAAAATGAAAATATATGTGCACACAAATCATGTACATGAATGTTCATAGGAGCATTATTCACAATAGCCAAAAAGTACAACTCAAATGTCCATCAGCTGATGAATGAATGAATAAAATGTGGTATAGTCTTATAATGGAATATTATTTGACAATAGGAAGGAATGATGCTCTGATACATGCCATAAGATGGATGATCCTTGAAAATTTTATGCTAAGTAAAAGAATTAAGTCATGAAATACCTTAAATTTTATGATTTTATTTTATGTAAGGGCAAGAATAGGCAAATCTGTAGATGCAGAAAGTAGATTGGTGGTTGCCTGGAGTGATGTATGTGGGGCTGTAGTGGGGGTAGGTAAAAACAATCAGAAGTGATGGCTAATGGGTCCAAGGTTTTCTTTTGGGGTGACAGAAATGTTCTAAAATTAGATAAAATTGGTTGTGCAACTCTGAGACTGTATTAAGAGCTATTTATGTGCACATTTTAAATGAGTGAACTATACAGTATATGAATTCTATCCCAATCAAAGCTCTTTAAAAAATCACATATTGACCATTCATTTTGTCAATATGTGATTATTAAGCACCAATTATCTGCCAGGAATAGTGAAAGAACAATATTACAGTTCATGTCCCTAAGGAGCTTGGAGTCTAGTGTGGGAGATCAGAAATAAATGGAAATTGACCATTGTGATAAATGTTGAAGAAATGTATGAAAATGTATGAAAGTGCCTAAGCAACACTGTTGAATAGAACTTTCTTCAGTGATGGAACTGTTTATATCTGTGCTGTCTACTATACTAGCTGCTAGCCACATGTGACTAATGTGCATTTGAAATGTGGCTGGTACACCTGAGGACCTAATATTTAATTATTTAATATTTAATTATCTCTTTGCTTATGCCCCATGGCAAAGTATACCAAAATTTGAGAATTTTCTTCTTCAGCAAAAGAACACTTTTTTTTTTTTCGAATGCAGAGTTCTGAAAGAGAGTGAGTCAATTTTCCCAAGGATTCCATATCAAGGAGAAGGACTAAGTCCCTAAACCATTCTCTGAGAGATCCAAATTTAGGGAAGCCAACAATGGAACTCACCAAAAGTCATGGAGAAATAAAATGTTAATGAATGAAATTATCATGAAGAAATAAAGAAATGAATGCCAAGAACTGACCACTTCCATGATTCAGTGAAAAGAACCTGGGAATGAAGTTTCTGAGGTTTAAGTTAGTTTCTACAGATCCCATCCCAACTCTCCTAGGGGCAACCTGAGGAAGCCTGTTGACTAATCAAATGAACTTTAACCTTATACAAGAATCTTGACCAGTGTTGTGTAAAACTCTTAATTGGCCATGTATGGTATCATCTGCTCTGGAATACTACTGGAGCAGTTACGTGCTCTTGGGCCTTAGCTTGAGTTATATTTCTTTGAACAAGCCCTGAATAAGTCTTCACTCCAGACTGAGATTTCTCAATCTTGGTATTGCTGATATTTAGGACTAGATAATTCTTCATTGTGGAGGCTGACATGTGCTTTGTAGGACATTTAACAATACCCCTGGTCTCTACTTAGTAGATGTCAATAGGACCACCTGTCATGATAATCAAAATGTCTGATTAGGTCACTCCACAATGTGTACATGTATTGAAACACCACATTGTACCCCATAAATATATATAATTATTACTTGTCAATTAAAAATAAAAATAAACAAAGAAACAAAAATGTCTCCAGATGTTATCAAATTTCCCCTGGGGGAGCAAAATGACTCTGGTTGATAACCACTGCTGTAGATAGCACTCCTTCCCCAAGGAGAGTTAGGGCCAAAATGCCAAACCCTTATAAAGGTATCCAGCTCAGTGTGGGCTGACAAATATTTTGACAGAGGAAAAACAAGAGTTTGGAACACCAAAGAAACAGAAATGTAAGTAACCAATTAGAAAACATGTGGAAGTGTTATAACAGCGTGAAAAAGCTCACCATAGAATCACAGAGCTAAGAGTGATTGATTCTGCCTTGAGGGAGAGGTAGGCATAGAAACAGCTTAGCAGGGAATGTGAAATTTGATGTGGACCAGGAAGGCTGAGTGGATAAAGAGGAGAAAGGCACTATCAGCTGGAGGACAAAAAAATGAGTAAGGGAGTGGAGTCTTGTGGATTGCAGGCAGAAGGGTGTAGACACCAGAGAAGGAAAATGGTGGCAAATAATGAAGCTGAGGGGGCCTATTATTATTATTTGCAGTCTTTATTTTAGTTCTTCCTTATACATAGCTCAAAGTTTGTTTCAGGCCTTGTTTATTCATTTTTCCTCATTTCCTAGTGAATGAAAAAAGTATATCAAAACCAGAAGTGACCCTTAAAGTCCATTTTATGAAATCAAGAAGGATCCAGAAAAAGAGATCAATGTGAGAGAAGAGGGGTTTTCTGTTTGAATTTCTGCCCAATAGCAGAAATAATTTTTCTTTTTACCTCCTTTCTTTCTCTCTTCCTGATCCCTTGAGAAATTCAGACCCTCTTGAGCAAATGCTTGCTAGGGCCTAGGAAAAGTAATCTGAATTGGCTCTTTAGAATCTACATTTGTAGGAAAGGGTATGAAAGTTCCTCACCCATTTAAATCAGAAGGTATTTTTAATTTGGGTAATTATTTAAGAGAATTGTTATAAAAGCATAAAAAAGCTTTTTCCTGCTTTTTGGAAAGAATCACGTTTGTAGTTACTTCAATGTAGAAAAAATAAGGATGGGCTTTCAAAATTATCACAGTCTGGGTGTAGGCAAAACCTCATTTCAATTGACAACATAGGTCTTTTACCCTTTAAGTGAGGACAGCGATAGTTTGAGGTATAGCATTTGTTGTATCAAGTTCTGCCCTTTGATGTTTGTAATCTATGCATTGCATGTTCATTAATAATGTTTGGTGAACAGTACTACATACTGCACTTTTCTGCATTGTGGAGTACACAGAAAAAAAAACAAGATATGGCTCTTAATGTTTAGAAACCCACAATATTTATTTTTTGGATAATAATGCTGTATACTGTATGATTGTACCCATTTTGTAACAGAAGATAGGTCAGATAAATGAAAATATTTAAAAATATTCAACTATATTTAGGGACAGAAAAGAGGCAGTGTAGAGCAGGTATTAAAATCATAGACTTTGAAAGCCAGATTCAATCTTGGCTTCTCTGCTTATGCAATTTGTAACTCATTGCTTAACCTTGTCAAACCTCAGTGCCCACATTTACAATGTGAGGATTTTAATACCATTTATCTCATGAGACTATGGTCAGAATAAATTGACATAATCCATGTAATGTGTTTAAATGAATACTATCTTGTTTATTCGTAATACCTAGTACGGTAGCTCCAATTTGAGTCACTACTTGGTTAAGCTTACAATAATCCACTGTCATTCTTCAAGATGCATCTATCTTCTCTACAAGCCACAAAAGGGAGTTGAAAGGAGATGTGGTGGAAATCACCATCCCTGCATCTTCCAAGTCTTTGATGGCGGCACTAATGTCTGCAATTTCTCTAGGAATACCATATTGCTTTTGATTTACTAATTTCCTAGGATAGGCGGTTCTAATGGCTTCTACTTGGCCTATTCCACCGTAATAGCCCTCACTCCACAGTTCAGGGAACCAATGTGGGAATTATATGAGTTGATGCACATCTGGAACTGGTGAAACAACCACAAGATGAGTTTGGGGACTTCGTGCATCCACTGTGAGTCAGATCTGAGCTTAAACTTCACTGATCATCTGACCTGCGTACTCTCAATATTACTCTGATTGGAGGGCCACAGTGATGTTTTGGGTTTTCTGGAATAAGTGTCAGTACAGAGCCACTGTCCAGTAGTCCCTGAAAGGTCTGATGGTTTTTCCCAATGCACAATTACCCTGGAAGAAGCCTGGGAGAAACATAAACAGTATACATTTTTGGTAGTGTACTGGGGTTCTTTTTCGAGGGGACGCAGGCTCCCTTTCATTCAAAGGGTTCTGGGACTATAAAGTACCTCAAGTCTGGAAATTAATTCAGCGGGCATGACTCTGTTTTTTACTATTCAAATTAGATTCTTGTTCACTTGTACTGAAACTTTTCTGCCTGTATGTGTCAGGTAGTAACCTAATAGACTTACTATCTATTTCACTTCTAAGAATACCATGATTAACTGGCTGATATCAGCCACAGATCTATATGAGTCAGACTCCTCTGATTGCTGCTTTGACTCTGTTGTCCATTACAGAAATGACACCCACCTTGTCTTTGGCAATTGGGTGCTATCACTTAGCCGCTACCACCCCAGGATCAGATTGCTCCCATTACATTTGGCTTTTCCAGTCGAATGGCTGGGATTCCCCTGGAAAGACCTGGCCTTCAAAGAAGAATGATTGCTGTGTTCTTAAAGGATACTGAGGCTCTCTATACAAATTTATTTTGCAAAGTATTGGTGAAAGGTATGTCTTATGGCATCTCCTGGTGTAGGTATTTATTAAATGACAAATGTACTCTAACATTCCAGTCTCTCTAAGCCTTTGAATCCCTTCCTTAAAATTAAGCCAAAGGAGGTCAGGCATTTCCAATTTGCTTATGGTGGGACACCTTTTGATTCATGTTTTAGCCAACCAACCAACCAACCAAACTGTTAGAGCCCTTTCTAACTTTGTGAGATGCAACATTAAATGCAGACTTTCTGCTTAGTGAGCCCACATCAATATTTTCAAACTGATCAAACTTTCTATTCTTTCCATAATTATCCCACAACCTTAATATCCATTCCTACACATGTTCCTTGGATTTCTACTTATGTAAATTAAATAACTCAAGTAGTTCTTTTGGACTTTGTACCTCACCTTTGGTGGTCTGCTAGGATTTGAGTCTAGTTATAAGTCTAGAAGCAAAGACAGGTGCTGGGAGTGGGTCGGGGGGAATATCAGCATGTCTTGCATGGTAACTGCTTCAGGTGTGGCCATAACTATGAATATTTCCTTAGGTAATGCAGGTTTCATTCCCTAACATAGAGGTTAAAAGGCCAATACCACTGTGGGTGGGCAGGGCACTATCCACCAGGGGTGGGGAATGCCACTGCTGTGTCAGAGAAGACTTACCAGAATTTAGAAGCTAAATGTTCCCAGCTTCATCAGTGTCTTCACACATGTCCTCCTCCTAACCTGCATTATCCCATTCTTTCTCAATTAATGCCCTTACTTTAATAGCAGACACCTTGTGAGGCTGAAAGCTTGACTTTAAATTTCAATTCAGCCAATTGCAGGATGAGCCAAATTTGAATGCCTGAGCTCACTTTTTTCTTTCACCACTTTGTCCAGCAATATTAGAAGCAACCAACCAATGTCATTATATTTTTGTTTTCCAAAAATGTTCAAAAGTATCATATACAGAGTCACTTGCCTTCTCACTTCTTATAAGTGATTAATTAGGGGTATTCCGTGCAGAGAATTTTGCATTTCTATAAACAGTTTTCTCCATGAAGTATCAGTGCTCTTTTAATTAATGGAAATAGCCATTTGTGTCTTTAAAGAGTTTAGAAAGACAATTGCAGAAACTTCAGAACCAATTCTGAAAATTCTCATCCTTAAAATTTTGTTACTCTAGGGGAGGAGCCAAGATGGCCGAATAGGAACAGCTCCGGTCTACAGCTCCCAGCGTGAGTGACGCAGAAGACGGGTGATTTCTGCATTTCCATCTGAGGTACCTTGTTCATCTCACTAGGGACTGCCAGACTGTGGGCGCAGGTCAGTGGGTGAGTGCACCGTGCGCCAGCCAAAGCAGGGGCGAGGCATTGCCTCACTCGGGAAGCACAAGGGGTCAGGGAGTTCCCTTTCCAGGGGTGACAGACGGCACCTGGAAAATCGGGCCACTCCCACCCGAATACTGTGCTTTTCTGACCGGCTTAGGAAATGGTGCACCAGGAGATTATAGCATGCACCTGGCTCAGAGGGTCCTATGTCCACGGAGTCTCACTGATTGCTAGCACAGCAGTCTGAGATCAAACAGCAAGTCAGCAGCGAGGCTGGGGGAGGGGCGCCCGCCATTGCCCAGGCTCGCTTAGGTAAACAAAGCAGCCTGGAAGCTTGAACTGGGTGGAGCCCACCACAGCTCAAGGAGGCCTGCCTGCCTCTGTAGGCTCCACCTCTGGGGGCAGGGCACAGACAAACAAAAAGACAGCAGTAACCTCTGCAGACTTAAATGTCCCTGTCTGACAGCTTTGAGGAGAGCAGTGGTTCTCCCAGCATGCAGCTGGAGATCTGAGAACGGGCTGACTGCCTCCTCAAGTGGGTCCCTGACCCCTGACCCCCGAGCAGCCTAACTGGGAGGCACCCCCCAGCAGGGGCAGACTGACACCTCACACGGCCGGCCAGGTACTGCAACAGACCTGCAGCTGAGGGTCCTGTCTGTTAGAAAGAAAACTAACGGAAAGGACATCCACACTAAAAACCCATCTGTACATCACCATCATCAAAGACCAAAAGTAGATAAAACCACAAAGATGGGGAAAAACAGAGCAGAAAAACTGGAAACTCTAAAAAGCAGAGTACCTCTCCTCCTCCAAAGGAACGCAGTTCCTCACCAGCAACGGAACAAAGCTGGATGGAGAATGACTTTGACGAGCTGAGAGAAGAAGGCTTCAGACGATCAAATTACTCCGAGCTACGGGAGGATATTCAAACCAAAGGCAAAGAAGTTGAAAACTTTGAAAAAAATTTAGAAGAATGTATAACTAGAATAACCAATACAGAGAAGTGCTTAAAGGAGCTGATGGAGCTGAAAACCAAGGCTCAAGAACTACGTGAAGAATGCAGAAGCCTCAGGAGCCGATGTGATCAAATGGAAGAAAGGGTATCAGCCCTGGAAGATGAAATGAATGAAATGAAGTGAGAAGGGAAGTTTAGAGAAAAAAGAATAAAAAGAAACGAGCAAAGCCTCCAAGAAATATGAGACTATGTGAAAAGACCAAATCTACGTCTGATTGGTGTACCTGAAAGTGACGGGGAGAATGGAACCAAGTTGGAAAACACTCTGCAGGATATTATCCAGGAGAACTTCCCCAATCTAGCAAGGCAGGCCAACATTCAGATCCAGGAAATACAGAGAACACCACAAAGATACTCCTCGAGAAGAGCAACTCCAAGACACATAATTGTCAGATTCACCAAAGTTGAAATGAAGGAAAAAATGTTAAGGGCAGCCAGAGAGAAAGGTCGGGTTACCATCAAAGGGAAGCCCATCAGACTAACAGCGGATTTCTCGGCAGAAACTCTACAAGCAAGAAGAGAGTGGGGGCCAATATTCAACATTCTTAAAGAAAAGAATTTTCAACCCAGAATTTCTTTTTATTTTATTTTATTATTATTATTATTATTATTATTATACTTTAGGTTTTATGGTACATGTGCGCAATGTGCAGGTAAGTTACATATGTATACATGTGCCATGCTGGTGCGCTGCACCCACCAACTCGTCATCTAGCATTAGGTATATCTCCCAATGCTATCCCTCCCCCCTCCCCCCACCCTGCAACAGTCCCCAGAGTGTGATGTTCCCCTTTCTGTGTCCATGTGTTCTCATTGTTCAATTCCCACCTATGAGTGAGAACATGTGGTGTTTGGTTTTTTGTCCTGGTGATAGTTTACTGAGAATAATGATTTCCAGTTTCATCCATGTCCCTACAAAGGACATGAACTCATCATTTTTTATGGCTGCATAGTATTCCATGGTGTATATGTGCCACATTTTCTTAATCCAGTCTGTCATTGTTGGACATTTGGGTTGGTTCCAAGTCTTTGCTATTGTGAATAGTGCTGCAATAAACATACATGTGCATGTGTCTTTATAGCAGCATGATTTATAGTCCATTGGGTATATACCCAGTAATGGGATGGCTGGGTCAAATGGTATTTCTAGTTCTAGATCCCTGAGGAATCACCACACTGACTTCCACAATGGTTGAACTAGTTTACAGTGCCACCAACAGTGTAAAAGTGTTCCTATTTCTCCACATCCTCTCCAGCACCTGTTGTTTCCTGACTTTTTAATGATTGCCATTGTAACTGGCATGAGATGGTATCTCATTGTGGTTTTGATTTGCATTTCTCTGATGGCCAGTGATGATGAGCATTTTTTCATGTGTTTTTTGGCTGCATAAATGTCTTCTTTTGAGAAGTGTCTGTTCATGTCCTTTGCCCACTTTTTGATGGGGTTGTTTGTTTTTTTCTTGTAAATTTGTTGGAGTTCATTGTAGATTCTGGATATTAGCCCTTTGTCAGATGAGTAGGTTGCGAAAATGTTCTCCCATTTTGTAGGTTGCCTGTTCACTCTGATGGTAGTTTCTTTTGCTGTGCAGAAGCTCTTGAGTTTAATTAGATCCCATTTGTCAATTTTGGCTTTTGTTGCCATTGCTTTTGGTGTTTTAGACATGAAGTCCTTGCCCATGCCTATGTCCTGAATGGTAATGCCTAGGTTTTCTTCTAGGGTTTTTATGGTTTTTACATCTAACGTTTAAGTCTTTAATTCATCTTGAATTAACTTTTGTATAAGGTGTAAGGAAGGGATCCAGTTTCAGCTTTCTACATATGGCTGGCTAGTTTTCCCAGCACCATTTATTAAATAGGGAATCCTTTCCCCATTGCTTGTTTTTCTCAGGTTTGTCAAAGATCAGATAGTTGTAGATATGCAGCATTATTTCTGAGGGCTCTGTTCTGTTCCATTGATCCATATCTCTGTTTTGGTACCAGTACCATGCTGTTTTGGTTACTGTAGCCTTGTAGTATAGTTTGAAGTCAGGTAGTGTGATGCCTCCAGCTTTGTTCTTTTGGCTTAGGATTGACTTAGCGATGCAGGCTCTTTTTTGGTTCCATATGAACTTTAAAGTAGTTTTTTCCAATTCTGTGAAGAAAGTCATTGGTAGCTTGATGGGGATGGCATTGAATCTATAAATTACCTTGGGCAGTATGGCCATTTTCACGACATTGATTCTTCCTACCCATGAGCATGGAATGTTCTTCCATTTCTTTGTATCCTCTTTTATTTCATTGAACAGTGGTTTGTAGCTCTCCTTGAAGAGGTCCTTCATGTCCCTTGTAAGTTGGATTCGTAGGTATTTTATTCTCTTTGAAGCAATTGTGAAGCGGAGTTCACTCATGATTTGGCTCTCTGTTTGTCTGTTATTGGTGTATAAGAATGCCTGTGATTTCTGTCCATTGATTTTCTATCCTGAGACTTTGCTGAAGTTGCTTATCAGCTTAAGGAGATTTTGGGCTGAGACAATGGGGTTTTCTAAATATACAATCATGTCATCTGCAAACAGGGACAATTTGACTTCCTCTTTTCCTAATTGAATACCCTTGATTTCCTTCTCCTGCCTAATTGCCCTGGCCAGAACTTCCAACACTATGCTGAATAGGAGTGGTGAGAGAGGGCATCCCTGTCTTGTGCCAGTTTTCAAAGGGAATGCTTCCAGTTTTTGCCCATTCAGTATGATATTGGCTGTGGGTTTGTCATAGATAGCTCTTATTATTTTGAGATACGTCCCATCAATACCTAATTTATTGAGAGTTTTTAGCATGAAGTCTTGTTGAATTTTGTCAAAGGCCTTTTCTGCATCTATTGAGATAATCATGTGGTTTTTGTCTTTGGTTCTGTTTATATGTTGGATTACATTTATTGATTTGCATATATTGAACCAGCCTTGCATCCCAGGGATGAAGCCCACTTGATCATGGTGGATAAGCTTTTTGATGTGCTGCTGGATTCGGTTTGCCCGTATTTTATTGAGGATTTTTGCTTCAGTGTTCATCAGGGATATTCTTTTTAAGGTGTTTATCTCTTTCTTAATTTTTGGATTGCTTTAGAAGTTTCTCTGTGTTAAAACTTTTCAACCTCATGTTGGATCTCATTGAGTTTTCTTGTAATTTGTGCTTTTAATTTCTTTTTGTTTTGACTGAGTTTCCATTTTCATTAGGAACCATTGCTGGAGAGGTAGTGTAATTCTTTGGTGGTGTCACTACAGTCAGATTTATCATGGTGTCAGAATTCTTGCCCCTATTCCTTCTCATCTGGAAATGCTGGCATTTCTAATTTCTAAAATTACTTTTGTGCAGGTAGGATTTTTTTTTTCTTTCTTTTCCTATGGTAGTATTGTTTTTTTTCTTTCCTTTCTTCCCTCCCTAGGATTGTGACTATATAGAGTGCTTGGTAAGGTCTCTTGACTTACCTTCTATAGCCCTATGCACTTCTTTCAGTAGATTTTACATTGTGCTATACAGTTCAATCTACAAGTTGATAGAGGAAATTTATAGGGAAGAGCTGGCCAGCACAGATGGGTATATACTTGATCCTTGTTTACCAGCAGAAACTCTCTGCTGCCTCTTGCAATAAGCTGATTCATGGAATACACAGTGGCCTGAGTTCCTGCTCCGCCCCAGGGTAGTGGGGGCCACCATGGATAGGGTCAGACAAAGCAGGTCTGCCTACAAGTCCCCCAGTGGCTGGCACAACTGCCAAGGGAGAATTCATTGTGTAGCCACCAATCACCCAGAGGTCTCTCTAGGCATGGAGCTGGAAAACTTTGTCAGCCCCAAATTTTCTATTTGGGTAAGGGGTTCACCTAAACTAGTCCAGGACAGTGGGTGACTTAGATGCCTGGATATCTGCCTGAGCATGGAGTAGGGAGGCACCCCCACCCCTGCACCAAGATCTCTTCACAAGTGGATTGGGCAATTCAGGCTGCTGAGCCAGTCAATCAGGTATTCTGAATGCCTGGAGATCTACTTGGGAATATAGTGGAGAGGCGCCTCTGCCCCCTCAACCCCAGAATCTTTGCACAGGAAGGGTGGAGTGGCTCAGGCTGCTGATCTGGGGAAGCTGGTACTCTGAATGCTCAGAGATCTGCCTGGGCATGGAGAAGAGAAGGGCTCACTGCACCATAATCTATGTCCAGAAAGGGCAGAATGGCTCAGACTACTGAACCAGATGAGGGAGTACTCTGAATTCTTGGAGATCTCCCTAGGTATGAAGGAGAAAGGGCCTCCTTGCACTAGGATCAATACATAGGAAGGGTTGTGTGGGTCAGGATGCTGATCTAGGTGAGCAGGTACTCCAAATATCTGGAAGTCTGCTTGAACATGGAGCCCCATCCCAACCCGCCCCACCCCACATCACCCTGCATCAAGATCTCTTCACAGAAGAGGTGTGGTGACTCAGGCTGCTGAACCAATTAAGCAGATACTCTGAATGCCTAGTGATCTGCATAAGCATGTAGCAGAAAGGGCCCCTTACCCCTGCACCAGGATCTCTGCACAGGAATGGTAGGGCAGCTCAGGCTGCTGATCCAAGCAATCTCGGGCTCCAAATGCCTGAAGATTTGCTTGGCCATGGAATGGTAAGGGCCACACTGCAACACAATCTATGTCTAGGAAGGGTGGAACTGCTCAGGCTGCTAGTTGAGGTAAGTGGGTGCTCTAAGTGCCTGGATTTTCACCTGGGAGTGAAAGGGTGGATCAGAGAAGGCCCTGCTGCACCCTTATCTCAGGGGAGAAGAGTGGGGCACCCAGCCATGGCAGACACAGACAGGTTTCAAATCACCAAACTGGCTCTGGCTGTAAGTCTCTCTGTCCAGAAGAAACTACAGCTGCAGCGGCTCTCTTATCATTCCAGACTTGCAACAGGGGAGAGCACAATTCTAGCATCTACTGCTAAGGTGTTTTCCACAGTTCTGGCTGCCTAGGCCCCCACCCTACTCCAGAGCAGGTGCTCCAATCTCTGGCCCAAGACTAAAATGCCTGCATGGCCACACCTCTAGGTGGTCAAGAATGGCTGACTTTGCACTTGGGTTAAAAATGATGCCCTGCTGTATTTCCAGATCTGGGAAAATTGCCAGATCTGAGAAAAGCAATGTCTTCAGCTTTTCCCATTGTCTTTCCTTCACAGCATCTCCAAGCCTCTCCCCAAGTTAGCTCTGGGGCTCAGGAGAAAAAAAAAGTGCTCTCCCTTGGCCTGGCTTTCTTTGATCCCCAGTGGAAATGTGAGTCACAGAGGGAGGCTATCTGCTTCTCTCACATATAGGAGACTCACTCACTTTTATCATCCTGATGCCATCATGAGGGTTGTTTGCTGCCATTCTCTTTGCCAGGATCTGGAGGGTCCTTCATGTTTCTGTGGATTCCCATTTTCTTTCTTGAAGTAAAGCTAACAGAGTTGATCTTCATTCACTACCTCGCTATTTCCAATTGGCTGCTGCACTTGGAAACATCCAATCTACTATCCTGAAAAAACAAAAACACTTCCCTAACATATTATCTTTGCACCTTCCACTTACCTGCGCCAATACATGCTTCTGTTGTTTACATCAGTTGGTGTTGGAGTTTTGGTTTATTTGAACCTAAAAGAGCTTAGAGCTCTTTTGTCGATGGGATTTTCACATAGACTTTGATAACTCTCAGATTGTGGCATCCTTAGATATCCTTGGTCTAGGGAGCTGGATGGCTGTTGTAGAATGGATAAGGTAAGTTGCACTTGTAGCTGTCTCATATGTCATTTACTAATAAGTACCACCGTCTTTGATACAGTACAAGCAACTTTTATAAGTCAAGATACCTTAGCCATAATAGTACATTTCTAAATAGATGCATTGTTAATTAATGTCATAGATGGTCTTTCTCCATGTATATATCAGTTCACATAAGACTATAAACTTGAGACCAGATCAGATGAAATTATAACTGTTCTTCCATGCAAATCTCTGTGGCTTCTCTGTAAAGGAATACCTTTTACAACTGTACACTGGGTGAAATAACTGTATGGAATCTTACTCAGGCTTCAAATGGTTCTCACTAAGTGTCCTCTACCTTCTTACAAAACTTTAAATAATAACAATCTTCAAAACGCTAATATAAACCTCTAGATGCCTTCTGATCTCTTAGGAGCTGTGAGCAAATGTTATGCTAACATGCTCTGTTACAGCTGAGAAAATACATCGAATTTGCTAGTGAACCACGTTATTGACAGAGCTCTGGGAATTCAACCTCATGAGCTTCAGAAGTTAAAAAGCAGAGTAAAGATTATGTTAGAAAAATAAAGTCCTTTGACTATGGCCTTGACTTTTAATTATAATGCCCTAAAAGTTACAATTTTATTCTGCCTTCTCACCAGGCATTTAACAAACAAGATTGCTGCATCTTGCTTTTAAAGAGCATGTCTGCATCAATACATAGTATGCCTCTACCTCCTGTGGAACTACCTAGTAGTTCAAAGGCATATTTCATCTGAGTTGTCTAGACTGTCATTGCCATTGGAAAATTAAAAATAAAAATGTTCAGTTCTTACTGTGCTGTGGAATGCAGGAATGGGGATACTCAGAGAGATCATAACTTTAAAAGTGCAGGCCACCATTCCGCTCTGAAAACAAAACAAGCCCAAGAGTGTTTGCTATGACTTTATAAAGGAGCTTTAAAAGATTTAGAGTTAAAATAAAACACCTCTTCCAGAACTGGAGGTATGGGACCCATAACTAGTATGTGCACTATCTATCTTGTCTTCCGGGGAGAGTTGCTAGGAAGGCAAGGTCACACAAAATCCCATTAGAATAAACTTCTTGATATGTCCAAACTGTTTGATTGTAATAAAATTTGGGGACAATTATTGTGCTGCTAGAAATCACATTTGAAAAACTGTTAGGGCCGGAGATGAAATAGAACTTATCCATCCTTTCTGTAGTTAAATCAGTGGGAGAAGAATCTTGAGCCTAATTCATTCGGGGAAATAACATGCTCAGCCAACCTGGGAATGACTTCAACTTTGGAATTAAAAAGACCTGGGCTCATATCTTAGCTCTGTCAATTTCCATTAGGTTATTTAAACTCTCTGGAACTTACTTTTCTCATAGGTAAAATAGTGATACCTATCTTAGAATATGGTAATAATGGTTAAATTGAATCATGTATTTAAAGCCAGTATCCTGGTAACAGATACTAACAAATGCGTATAAATGATAGTTATGGAATACGGGCATGACAACAAGCATAGTACTTTCCAGATACTTTTCTATCTTTTAGCTTCAATTATTCAAGAGGGAAATAGACCATTTTCTTTAATTTTTAAATTTGGGATTTGGGGAGGATTTTGCTTAGAAGATAGAGGTGGGGAAGATAGAGGAAGTTTTAAAGGTAATTGCTTTCAACTTTTGCTCTGATTTTGAAATCAGGACAATAGCTTTATTCACTTATATTAAAAAATACTTATAATGTGATTCCTATTTGCCAGCTTCTGTCTTAGTCCTGAGGACACAGAAATGAACAAGCTGGATACCATCTTCGGCCCTGTACAACTTGCTGTAAATCATGGGACATGGATGTTAACAAAGTAATTGCACAAATAATTGTGCACAACTGTATTAAATGCTATCAAGGGAAAATATTATGTGTTTTCAGAGTATTTAATGAGGAAATCTAACCAAAAGCATAGGTTTCTATTTCCTGAAGTAAGATTCATCCCCAGTGGAAATGTGAAGGTTGAAGAATTTTTCCTCAAAATGCTTTCCAAAACCATGTGGTTCTCTTCCTAGTTGAGGGAACTAGTTTCTTGTAGTCCTTTGACAATGACTGTGTATTACTTATCTTTGCATTCCCAGAACTTAAGAAAGGTGCTGGCTATATTATCTTTAGGTATATCCAAAGAGTGGAATGGGAAAGTGACTAATGATTGTCCATCTTATTTATTTATAATACACAGAAATTAAGGACATTTCCATTTCTATGTAATACAACCCTCCAGCTGGGCACTGACCGCTACCCAAACTGTCTTATCTCCATCCCCTCACCCAAAGAAGAGGAGTTCCTCAGCCACCCCTGTGTTGCCTTCTTCTGACTCATTCCATTGAACTTCCACCTGTTAGATAGGCCTAGAGTTCTCTTATCAGGGAACTATGCATGCTTAAACCTTTTCTAAATTTGCCAAACTAAATATCCTATAGCTGATTGAGGACGCTCGGTCCTCACTAGGAATGGTGAACCATGATGAGGATGAGGAATAATGGTGGAGTGCAATGAAGAAGAGAGAGAATCTCTATGATATATGTAATTTTGATCTTGGTAATTCCTGTTTAATACTGCATTTCCCTTCCACCAAAATCATTGCTGGTAAATTTATTGAGCAAAATAAAATAAATTATAGAGCATTAGAGTTGGAAGGAACCTTGAAGTTTGTATCAGTTAGGTTTCTGATAAGTGGCAGAAAACATTTCAGAAAACATAACTTACCAATAAGGTACTGTATTAATTGACTCAAGTGTTAAAAAAGAAAACAGTCTGGAGGTCCTGTCTAGTACTACATTGCCTGATCAAAGATTCAGAATCTGGCTTCTATCTATCTCTTAGCCACATTGTGAAATTGTGGAAGATACTACAGATTTACCTGCTCAATATTCAAATATGGTTTTCTAGGATGTCTTTCATATTTCAAAACTTGTAAAACTCAAAACTGCATTTCTAGTCTTCCTTCTGGCCGTGAGTAGATACGATTTGTGTTGTGCCAATCCATGCCATTTTCATGAGACACAGATCTGAAACTGGATGAGGGGTGGATAAGGTTGATATGTTAGGCATCCATTTTTCTGGCTTGTATTATAGCTGAGGCAATGTGGTCCATCAGTAGACAATTCCTGGGTCAGTGATTTTCTGTGGTGGAGGTGGAAGCTTTCCTGATCACAGTAGATGCAGCCCAGGTCTGTGGTCAGCAGATTCTTAATTTAGTACTTTTCCCACATTGGTAATGGAAGTTCTCACAATTACAGCAGAGATAATGTGATTCTGAATGCTAGAAATTTTTCTCGAAGTCCAGCCTATATCTAGCTCCTCACCTACCTCACATTTGGTGGGCTTCGATGGAACTCTCCTTCTGCTTAAACTAGTTATAGTAGTTTATATTGTTTGCAACTGACCCTTATCTGATCTAACTTTATTCTTACCTTCTGTGTAGGAAGAGGAGGGCTATAACAAACACAAGCTATATATTTGCCAAGATTCAATTTCATAGGAAAAACACACGCTTGCCTGAGTCTCATTCTGTCCCTCTCAAAAATTACAACTAAAGTTTTATTTGAACTAATTGCCTTCAAATGGGTCATGTGCCCAATTTAAAGAAATTACTGGGAACCCAGGACAGCATTGCTGCCTTGAGTCACATGTTCATCATTGGTGATGGGACAGAGTGTATTCCACGTGGCAAAACACTGAGGGATTAGGAGTCTGCTTTCATCAAAGGCATGCCGTAAATCAGCAGGTCCTAGAATACAATGCTACTATCACTTTCCAATCACTCAGTCTGCAAGCTGATAGTGTACAAAGCTGAATTATTTCTAATGAGCATAAAGTCCTAGAGTGTGATCCTTTAAGACAAAAAGTCTTTTTAAACATTCTTCCCTCATCATCCAACACTTACTCTCCATCTGATACCATTTTCAAAGCAAGGCGTCAATTATTTATTCTTGATTTGGATAAAAATTTGTATCTTTATTTGAGACTGTTTTTGTAATGGTTTTTCCATCTTTAAAAATAAGTATTATGTATTGAGCAAAACTTATGTAGCAGGCATTGTACATGGTCTTTTATATATTGCTTTCACTTTAGTTCTCTATGTAAACTTCGTGGAAAATTAATTGGAATTTTCTTGTTTATCAGAGAGACAAATCCTATTCAAAGGGGTTCAGGGAAAAGAAGGTCACTGCACTACATAACATCAATAACAAAGACAGATTTTTAGCTTGAGACACTTAGAATCTAAATATCCAACAATATAAAGTCAGTTTAGTTAGTGATTGTTTAAGGGAAAACATACTATAAAAAGTTTTAAACATTATTTTAGAAAAATTATATAAAATTATTAATAATATGGTAAATATAAAAGCCAGAATATAAAACAATACAGTGTAATTTAATTTTATATGTATGTGTTATACACATATGTACACCAATAATTGTATATATAATCAAATACAAATATATCACATTATTTTTATGATTTCACCATAGACCATTAAATATGTTACCATAGTCTGAAACCAGCTTTGAAATGCATTTAGGACAAACCCAATAACAAATTACCCATTTTTTAAAACAAAGTTTAAAAACATTTATAGACTATGAAATTATCCAGTCCCTGACAATGTTATATTCACAACTTTTGACAAGCAATAAAAAATTACTGGGCATGTAAATAAGAAGGAAAATACGACGTGAGAAGAAAAATCAGTTGACAGAAACCAATCCAGAAATGGCACAAATGATAAAATTAGTAGACAAGGAATATGTGTTAAAGAAAAAATAGAGAAAAATTGATCGGGTTACTTAGAGACATGGAAGATATAATCAAAGACCAAATTAAAAATCTAAAGGTAAAAAATACAATGTCTGTGATAAAAATATGCACTGGATGCAATTAATAGAAAATTAGACACTACAGAAGAAAAGGTTAGTGAATTCAAACACATAAAGACATGTCTTCATTTAAAATGAAACCCAGAAACAAACAAACAAACAACCAACCAAACAAACAAAGCATCCGTGAGCTCTGGGATAGTTTTAAGTAGCCTAGTACATGGGTAAGTTGAGTCCCTGAAGTAGAAATGGGGCACAGAAAAAATATTTGAAGTAATAATGGCTGAAACTTATCTGAATTTAAAACTCAACAGTAAGAAAACAAACAACTCAATTTACACATTAACAAAGAGAAGACTATGGAGACATTCAAATAATTGGTGGTTGCCGAATCCGAGGGAAACTCTTCTCTGTAACACTGTAGCAGTGGATATATTCATTACACACTTGTCAAAACCCATAGAATGTACAACACAAAGAATGAACTCTATAGTTTATTCTATTATTAGTTAATAACAATGGATCAATATTAGCTCATCAATTGTAACAAATGTACCACACTAATGAAAAATGTTAATAAGAGAGGAATCTGGGGAGTGGTTGAGGGAGTATATGGAAACTCAATGTACTTTCTGCCCAATTTTTCTATTAATCAAAAACTGCTTTGTAAAAAGCTTATTAAATAAAATTTTCTTTAAAAAATCTGAATTTGATAAAAACCATAAACAAACAGATTCAAGATGATGCTCAAAGCGACCAAAGAACAAGAAACATATAGAAAACCATATGAAGCACATTAAAATTAAATTTCTTGAGCGGTATATAGTAGGTAGTCATTTATGTCTGGTTGTTTTTTGCTTACCATAACTCTTTTTGTTGGGTACTTGAGAAGTTTTTTGCTTTTTATTGCTGAGTAATATTCAACTAGTATACTACTTTTTTTTTTAAACCTATTCAAGAGTTGATAGGTGAATTCTTTACAGTTTTGGGCTATTATAAATAAAGCTACCATACACATTGAAATACAAGTCTCTGTGTTAATATATATTTTTATTTCTTTTACATAAATATCAGGAATGGAATTGTTTATTCATATAGTAAATATGCAAGACAGTTTGAAACAGTTTTCAAAGTGGCTGTATCATTTTGCATTCCCACAAGAAGTGTCTCAGAGTTCCAGTTTTGCCAGCACTGGGTAGTGCTAGCTTGTTTGTTTGCTTGTTTTTAGTTTTAGCCATTCTAGCAGTGCACATTGTGATTGTAGTTTACATTTTTTCCAGTGACTAATGATATTGAACACCTCTTCATGTGCTTCTTTGCCATCTGTATATCTTTGATGGTTAAGTGCCTGTTTAAATTATTTCCCCATTTTTCTGTTAGGTTATTTGTGATTTCACTATTGAGTTACAAGAGCTTTTAAAATATTTGGGTATATGTTCTTTATCATATATGTTTTCTCTCAGTCTGTGATTTGCTTTCCTTCTGTGCCTGGCTTATTTCACTTGCATCTTATTTTCTAAATTGTGTTTCAAAAGGCAAAGATTCTTACTTTGATGATCAATTTATCAATGTTTTCTTTCATACTTTGTCCTTCTTTCTGTCCTATTTAAAGAAACATCGAGTTTAGACAGAACACTGTTTATTCTGGCTTTATGTCCTTCTTACTTTTCTAGTATTTCCTTAAATTATTTTGTGAATCTTTGTTTTATTTTGTATTTATTCTTAGATGACAAAAATACAGAGTATCAAAACATTTGTAAACATTTATTAGTTCATGAAATCTAAAATGATGGAAACTCCTAAGATAGGAAATAATTAAAGTGAGTTACCTGGTCCAAGAGAAAAATCCCTAGATGGAGCTCACATAGCTCTGAGGTTTACTGGTATTTCTTTACCAAGAGTCCTGCCACTTTGGGAAAATTGTTTCTATGAATCAGTTTTCTCCTTTGAAAACTGAAAGATAAAACTGAATAACACCTAAGTTGACTTCTTGATCTAATATCCTAAGACTTTCAAGTAGTTTTAGAATCAATTTTTAATATTGTTTCTTAGAAGAAATATAATAAATCTATCAGATATTGAGGTTTCTTCCAGAAACCTAAAATAGTCATATTAAAGAGATGTCTGATCTATCAAGTTACATCAACCAACGATGTTCATTAGTCATTCAGTTTTTCCAGGAAAATTATATTATGAAATACTTCTGTGGTTTTTATGTGTCAGACATTTCCCTAAGTGTATATGTTAGTGGGATGAAGGGGTATCTGCATGTGTGTGTACGCTCAATCACTACAACCTTTATCTCCTGGGTTCAAGCAATTCTCATGCCTCAGCCTCCCTAGTAGCTGGAATTACAAGCGTGTGCCACCACACACAGCCAATTTTTTTATTTTTAGTAGAGATTGGATTTCACCATGTTGGCTAGGCTGATCTCAATCTCCTGGACTTAGGTGATCTGCCTGCCTGAGCCTCCCCAAGTGTTGGGATTACAGGCGTGAGCCACCATGGCCAGCCTCATTTAATTATTTATAACAACTAAGCAAAGTAACATGCTATCCATATCTCTTTTTATGTACAATTTTATAAAATAGCAACTTGAGGCATAGAGAGGTTAAACAAAATCCCCCAGATCATGTGGTCTGTTAAAGACAGACCTGGGATTTGAACCTGGCTGGTACAGTATTCTTAACCAGAATGCAATACTATCTATCATGAAACCTGTATTAGTCTGTTTTGAATTGTTATGAAGGAATACCTGAGGCTAGATAACTTGTAAAGAGAAGAGGTTTATTTGGCTCACAGTTCTGCAGACTATACAAGAAACATGGCACCAGCATCTGCTTGGCTTCTCGTGAGACTTCAGGAAGCTTACAATCATGGCAGAAGGCAGAGGGGAAGCAGGCATGTCACATAGTGACAGAGGGAACAAGAGAGAGAGGGAGAAGGTGCCAGACTCCTTTAAACAAACAAATCACACTTAAACTCACAGAGTGAGAACTCACTCATTACCTCACTGGCAGCACCAACCCATTCATGAGGGATCCACACCCATGACCCAACCATCTCCCCCAGGCCCACCTCCAACATTGGGCGTCACAGTTCCTCATGAGAATTGGAGGGGACAAGATGTCCAAATCATATCAAAACCTGACAGAGTTTTCATTCCCTTTGTAATTTTAATGTTTTAAGGTGCAATTTAAGGCAGAAAATGCAGGACCATTGCTGAAATTTCACATTAGACACTTGTCCCCTCTCCCTCTGCTCCATACACTCAACAAAGTCTTCATCTCTCTGATAGTAGCCATAGATAATCAGAGAACAATCTGAAGGGCTTATGATTCTGGACAAATCCAAGGACTGAAGCACCTTTCTTTTTTTTTTTTTTGTTGAGAGGGAGTCTTGCTCTGTCGCCCAGGCTGGAGTGCAGTGGCGCGATCTCGGCCTCCCAGGTTCACACCATTCTCCTGCCTTAGCCTCCTGAGTAGCTGGGACTACAGCATTTTTCAATTTTTTAAGCTGAGCCCTCTCTGTTTTCCGAAAAAGTAATAAAACACTTCCTATGGCAGATCAGTGATATCCCTCCCCGACTCTCTAAAATGTATTCTTCGCTAAAACCAACACTATTACCATAGCTGCTTAGTTACAGAATTCTTATAAATTAGAGTAAAAAATGTTACAGGTGATATTTAAACCAATCAGCTCCTGCAGGTAACCTTTGCTGGAGTCCTAGGCTCCATCCACATGGATTACATTTATCCTAAATCATCTCTCCTGATATTCAGACCACCAACTCTGTGCCGATCATCACTTTCACATTATACGGAAGGTACATGGTATCTGATTAATAGAAAAACAAATAATCCCATTGTCTCTTTTATCTATTTCTCCATTAGACAAGTATCTCAAACTTTCGACTTATTTTTGATGAAGCGAATCATGGTAGACCCAGATTGTAGCTTTCTGTGGGGAAAAAGTTTTCCGTGGGGTCTTGAGCACATAATAAAACTTCACTCAATCCTTATCATAATATGCATATAATAGCATTTATCCTAACATGCTTTACTGAATTTTGGTGAATTACTGTTGATAAATAATACAGTAGGTGATTTTCTAAATTGCTTGACATGTGTGGTATCACTCAATGCTGTCAAGTATCCTGTGGAAAAGCCAGGGCTACAGAAGGAAAATAACTTGCCCAAGATGACATAGTTAGTGATGGAGATAGGATTCAAATTCCAGGTGCCTGACTCCGGAACTCACATTCGCAATCACTATACCATACAGCCTCTCCCACAAAATAGGTATAATTAGGATTTACCTTTACATCAGTGTTGCACTACAGGTTTATATACATTAGTCAAGTTAAACATCACCACAACTATATGAGGTGAATATGGTCCAGGAACACTGGACTACATATTAGAATCCTTGAGGTCTCTGACTAGCTAAAGTACAAATGGATGAGCCCCTTCCTTTCTTTGGTTCTCATTTTGATCATCTTTTAAATGAGGTAGATGGATTAGTGGATGAAAGCCCTAATTAGAATCAGTTGTCTTTATTCAGTTATGGTGACCTTTAACAGAGAAGAATGGAATTTTTAGATAGAGAGAGACATCTACCCCATAATTATGAGAATATATAATTAGAGCTAGTTGTCAAGCACTTCCATGGAGTTCCAGAGATGAAAATAACAAACAAGAAGCAGAGGTGGTCTGTAGATGACTTAGCGTTTAAAACTCCAACTTTGTGTTCACTGCTACAGGCTCTTGGGCTTATCTATTATGGTACCTGGAAGGGAACATGTTTTCTATCACAAACTTAGCCCTGGAACTTATGTGTCTATTTTGCTATTTTCTGCTCCAGTGTATTAGTTCCTAATAATATGAGGTTGATGGACACTTTAAAACACTAATTTTTGTTTTGTTTTGTTTGTTTTCTTTCTTGATCTGTTTGCTTTGGGTAGTGAGGCTTATTGCTTCTTCTTCATAAGACTAACACCAAGAAGTGTGAATTTAAGTATCAGGTCTTTATTGTTAGGCAATGTATAATGGAAGCCTTAAAAATCAACATACATTTTGGATTAGACATTTCATCTTTACAAATATATCCAACAGAATAATTAGAGATTGGTATAAATATTTATTTATAAGAATGTATACTGAAACATCTGTAACCATCTTGAACTGAAAAAAATAGTTATTTAACAATGGGGGTAACATAAACATGATGGTGTATGTTGATATTATTCATCAATTAAATAATCATATTTAGAAAAATCATGAGAAAAAGTATAACTATTGAGCTAAAAATGTACCATATTATAAAACAGCAAAGAATATTTACCTCCAACTGTATAAAACTGTATAGAATGTAGATACATATAGTTGTATAGAAAAATGGAACAGTATGAAAGTTTTAAATTTTTGAAGTGTGGTAAAGTGAATAAAGGAGGTAGAATTATTAAGTTATATTTTTAGTTCTTTCCTGTCTCCCAAATTGTCTTGAATGAGCAGATATTTTTTGTGGAAAACAAAGTAAAACTTAATACATTATATAAATGTTCAAAAACAGAAAAAAGTAAAAGAAGATTACTTTCCATAATCATCCATAATCTCACCACAATTGTTAGCATTTTGAGGTGTTTTACTTACACTCTATTCTATTTATAAATATCTGTGATCATTTTTATTCACATAATTTTGTTACAATATAATATTCCAGTTTGTGTGTTGGCATGGTAGCTATTTATTCATCTAGCAAATATTCACAAGCTTACTCTGTGTGCTGAATTGCATTCCCCTCAAATTCATTTGTTTAAACCCCAACCCCCAGTACCTCAGAATGGGACTATATTTGGAGATAGGGCCTTTAAAGAGGTGATTCAGTTAAAATTAGGCCAATGCATAGGCCAGAGGTGTCCAATCTTTTGGCTTCCCTGGGCAACCTTGGAAGAATTGTCTTGGGCCACACATAAAACTAACACTAATGATAGTTGATGAGCTTAAAAAAATAAGGCCCATGAATAACATTTTAAGAAAGTTTATGAATTTGTGTCAGGGTGCATTCAAAGCTGTCCTAGGCTACATGTGGCCCACGGGCCACGAGTTGGACAAGTCTGACATAGGCCTTAATCCAAACTGACCTGTGTTCTTATAAGAAGAGGGAGTTTGAACACAGATAGGCACAAGGGGAAGATCTCATGAAGACATACAGAGAGGATGAACTTCTGCAGGCCAAGAAGACAGACCACAGAGTAACCCAACCCTGTGTGCCTTGAACATGGACTTCCCAGCCTCCAGAACTATGAGAGAAAAAAATCTCTGTTGTTTAAGCCCTCCAGTCTGTGGGTATTTTTGTTATGGCAGCCCTATTATAAAACCCTTATGGCAGCTCTTACTGATAAAGCAGGCACAGTTCATAGTGTTGGAGATGCAGCAGGACACGGGACTTAGATTCCGGTTGGGAGAGACTGAAAATAGACAATGAATATACAAAGCATCAGGTGGTGATAAGTGCTATAACAAAAAATATTCAGTGTAAATGAGAAGAGAGAAAAACTCTTTTTCATATATTTCCCACCTCCCTTTTCCATTCAGCTTCATATAACTCCTCTCTCAGTTTATGTTAAATTCATGGCTTTTGACAAGTACAGCCCAAATATATCATTGATTCTTTTTTAAAGCAGCTTTATTGAGCTATCATTTGCATACCATACAACTCACTTATTTAAAGTTATACAATTCTGGGCTTTTAGTATATTCACAGCCTTGTCAAACTATCACTGCAATCCAATTTTAGAATACTTTGGTCCACTCCCCACCCCGCCAAAAAAAACCTTATACACACCAGCAATCACTCTCAGTTCCCACCGACACACTCCTCCTATGCCTATGACGCTAGGCACCTGTTAATCTTCTTTTCACTTCCAGAGATTTGCCTATTCTGGACATTTCATATAAATGGAATCATATAATATGTGTTTTATTGGTGACAGGATTCTTTCCCTTAGCATAATATTTTCAAGGTTTATTCATGGTGTAAAACATGTCAGTAGTTAATTCATGTTTTTGTTGTTGAGGTGAAATTCACATAATAGAAAATTAACCATCTTAAAGTGTAAAATTCAGAGGTATTTTATATAGTTACAATATTGTAAAACCACCACCTCTATTTAGTTCCAAAACATTGTCATCACCCCCAAAGGAGTCCCTGTACCTATTAAGCAGTCACTCCCCATCCTACTCTCTGCTGGCAGTTGCTAATCTGCTTTTAGCATCTAAGAATTTAACTATTCTGTATATTTTATGCAAATGGAGTCATCCAATAGGTGACCATTTTTGTCTGGCTTCTTTTACTCAGTATGATTTTTTTTCAAGATTCATCCACATTGCTGCATGTATAAACACTTCACTCCTGTTTTGTGACTGAGTAATAAATAGTTCATGGTTTGTGTATATCACATTTTGTTTATCTAGTTATCTAGATAGACATTTAGGTTGTTTCCGCATTTTGGCTATTGTAAATAGTGCTATTATGAAAACTCATGTACAAATACCTGCTTGAATACCTGTGTTCCTTTTGGGGAGTGTAGATCTAGAAATGGAATTGCTGAGTTATGTGGTAATTCTCTGTTTAACTTGTTGAGAGACCACCAAACTGTTTTTCACAGGAGCTGCACTGTTTTACATTCCCAACAGCAACGTACGATTTCTCTACATCCTTAAAAACACTTGTTTTTTTCCATTTTGCTAATTATAGTCATTCAAGTGGGTGTGAAGTGGTAGCTCATGTGGCCCCTTCAAAAGCAGTTTGTATTTTTTCATATACATGGATTGCATTTTGCTATTTTTTATATGACTTATAATACTTGGTTGAAAACTCTACATTTTAGACGATATATTATAGCAACTGTGGATATGAATACCCCAATTTTTGAGCTGTCATTTTGTTTATTTGCTTAGTGACTTGGCTGAACTAATCTTTCAGAGTTTATTTCCCCTGCAATTTTCTGCCTCTGGTCTTTATGCTCAGATTTTTTTTTCCCCTTGATTTTATCTTCTAGCCTGGCCACTTGGCATTCACATCTGGTCAGTACGAGCCACTTCTTGGTCAAAGAATGTGCTTAAGTTCCATTAACCAGTTATATTTTTGTCTTTTACCGTTGGATTCATGTGTGGCCTGAGGCTGCTATCACAGTTCAGGGGTTTTATGTATTCGGTCCACATTCAGCCATGAACTAGGAACTTGGAGGTTCCCTGCCTGATTGCTTTTGAGAGGCTACAGCCTTGGGTACACATAAAATCTTCGAGACTATCAAGGATGAATGTGATTTTATCTTTAAGCACCACTTTCTGGGAGTCTCTCCTGGGTCAGTGTTTGGTCAGAAGTTGTGGTGAAGCCCCCAGTGCCAGTGAGATTTCTCCCCTGTGTTGATGGGTTTTTGTGGCTTATGAAAGGCTTTGAGGTCTGCTCATCTGCCCCATGTTCTGCTCTGATTGCCTGAGTCGCTGCAGCCTAGTGCACGTGCGCAGCCTCTTGGAACCCAAGATTTGATTGTGATCCCAGGAGGGCTCTTATTGGCTGTCTCTTTTTCTGGCTTTCTCTATTAAACTTCAGGCTGCTTTGCCATTTGCTCATAGCATAGAACTACCAGCCTCTTCTTAACTGCTCTCCACCAACATCTCCATTGTTTCTGCCAATACTTTTAAGCACAGGGTTCCCCAAATCCTGTTTCAAATAAAGTAATGCCCTCAGGCAGAATCACTGTGTCCTTTGCCCTTAAGACATGCCCCTGTGCCACTTCATAACAGCTAAGGGTGAGGACCCACTTTTCCTGCTGAGCAAGAGGGGGGTGACAGCCCTTGGTCTTCATGGCTTGCCCCTTCCAGTGTGCCGTCTCTGTCCTATAAACACACAGGAGCTGGGAGATATCAGGATCCTAGCATTGTCAGCCTGTCACACCTGGACGCGAGCTATAAGCAAGGATTGGGTGTGTAAAGGGAGGGAGAACCTGTCCTCTCCACGGCACCTGAATGGAATAGATTTGCAACATGAGGCTCAGGGGCCATAAATGTTACCTGATGAAATGTGTTAGAATGAGGTAGAGGTTGGGATGAGGAGGACTGTAGGCAGGTGCAAAAGCCCTGCAGAAAGGAGCAACCAAATGGTCAGAGGATTAAAAAATAAGAGTAGAAACAAGGAAGGGAGAACTTTAGTGATTTGTCAGTAAAAAATAAAGCTTATTTGGAAGCAACAGTAAGAAGCAGAAGACTGAACACCCACTCTTTTGGCCCCTTGATGGGTGGGGAGTGAGTGAATAAGTAGCTTACACTGGGGAAGAGCTGCAGGGTAAACTGCCTATAGGAAAAAGCCAGACTCCAGGAGGAAAGACAGGGAGAGATTGTTCTTTGAAAATTTGGAGGGTATAAAATTTCTTACCCTGGGGCAAATGTTCCAGGGGAAGAATTAGAAATGATTGATGGGGTGGGTGGAGAGCAAGAGGAGCAAGGGGGAGGAAGCACAGAGTAGTGAGGGAATGCATATGTAAGTGAAGACAGAAACTTAACAGAACCTGTTCATAGGTTAGAGTCTGATGTGGAAGGAGGAGGCATGGTTGCGATGACTAATCTCAGACTTCATGCAAATCTTAACCAGTGCCTAAATGGCTGCATGTGAACTGCTTGAATTCAAATTTCAGCTTTCACACTTGTTATTTGTGTGAATATGGGCAAAACACATAAGCTCCCTATGCCTTGGGATTTGTTTTTTTGTTTGCTTTTTGCTGTTGTTGTTTGTTTGAGATAAGATTTAATTTTGTTGCCCAATCTGGAGTACAATCAGGGCTTACTGCAGTCTCAACCTCCCTGAGCTAAAGAGATCCTCCCACCTCAGCCTCCCAAGCAGCTGGGACTACAGGCTTATGTCACCATGCCTGGCAATTATTTTTGGTATTTTTTGTAAAGACAGGGTCTCACTCTGTTGCTCAGGCTAATCTCGAACTCCTGGGCACAAATGATCCACCCACCTCAGCCTCCCAAGGTGCTAGGATTACAAGCAGGAGCCATCACATCTGGCTGCCTTGGGTTTTTTATTTGTACAATGAGTGTAGCATTAAACAAGCTGTTGCTGTTAATAAAAATACTTTCCCTCTATTTGGGTACATAGCTAGATTGTATTTCTTAGCCTCCCTTGCAGTCAGTGTGACCATATGACTGAGTTTTAGCCAAGGTTATGTCAGCAAAACTGATGACTGCATGGCCCATATAGAGCTCCAATACCTATTCCTCTGTGCTCTTTCCTCCTCTTGACTGACTAGAATGGCAATACCTAGGATGACCTTAGAAGGAACAGGGTAAAGGTAGCTGAACCATCATCAACCTGTCACAAGGGTAAAATTTCTATGGGGTCCAGTCATTCCGTATTTGGGTTTATTTGTTAACGTCAGCTGGCCTACTCTAATGAATACATTGGGGATAATGACAGCACCTTCCCAATATTGTTACCATAATTAGATGGGTCAAAATATGAAAATGTTTAAATAGTTGCAGGTAGAGTGTCAGAGTTATGAGTGTTGTGAGTGCTATTCATCATTACTCCCAGCACATTTCTTATAGGGTAGAAAGTTTGTGTAAGATCCTTAGTCCAGGTTTGAGCTCCTCCAATCTTGTAGATGGGCAGATAGCCCCATTCTCAGCAAGGCAATCACAACATATAGGAGAGGGTGAGGCCTATGAACTGTTGAAATCCTCTACAGTACTGTTACCAGCAAATATTGATTTGTTCCATTTGTTTTATTTGAATTTTAATCAAATATTCAGGAAAATTTTCTCATTACCTTGTGGAAAGTCTTAATGATGAAGACCACTCGTTGATTCTCAAGAGATTAGGGGAGCCAGCATACTGATTTAGTGCTAACCTCATTAGAACAGGAACTGTAGAGGAGCGGATTAACGGCAGGATGAGCTGCATCATTAAATATCAAATTTTTATCCAATTAGATGTTTTTGTTATGAACAGCATATTATTTCCAGATATCAGATACCAAATCTCAAGTAGTTGCAGCATCTTTTAATTCTAAAATGTGTGATTACCCTGACTGTACTCTCGTTCATTATTTATCTTCTGCACTAAGCTGGAAAAATCCATCCTGAACTTGAAACTGGTTCTTAGCAACACAGAAGATTTTGCACGCACCCATGAAGACAGATTTTTAGGAAAGAGCTCACGGGTGTTCTGTCAGTCTCACTGAGTTAGGTTGGCACCAGAATATAGGGCAGGCAAGGCTGTTTGCTGGTGATCTTTAGAAGGGATCATCTGATTGAATAGCACATGCTCTCCTTTGACAATTCTCCTTGTTATTCATTCATTCATTTATTCTACAAACTTATGCATTCTCTAAATCAGAAAAAAATTATAGGCAGAGTCAATACATGTAAATGCGGAGAAATGTGTTCCAGATATTTGGGACAGCAATGTGGATGCTTAAGGCTGAAAAGAATGTAGTATATTCAAAATATTGTAGGTAAAGTTTCTTTAAAAAAATGACAAGAATTATGCAACCTACAAAAAAAGGGCATAAAATTGTTAAAAATGTAAACCTTGAGCACATACAGACAAAAGGAACGTTTAAAATAGTATTATGTGCACATGCCATGGAGTCCGTTGCCCAGTAAAATGAGAGGGACATTTTCAGACCTAACTCAGCCAATCCACAACACAAATAAAATGAAATAAACAAATAGAAATAAAACATCTTTTCGACAAAAGCCAGAGTGGCTCAGATTAGAAAGTTCTCGGAAGTCAGATATAGTGATGCTACAGAGGGAGGATGAAACAGAGCTGGGAGCCATGTGCTCACAAAACAGAGGTGGGCCATTTTCCAGGCAAAAAGCAACACCAGCCAAAGACACACATTTTTCCAAAAACAAATGAGCAAACAAAATGCTTTATACACCAGAGTGAATCTTTATGAGGGAAGAAGAGTGGAATTTAAGGTGGTGGACAAGTGAAAACAAAGCAAAATAAAATAAAATATCCTTGGCATGAATTCTGATGATGAAGTGATAACATGCCGTGAACTTTAGAGTACAATGACCTCAATTATGTGTACTTGGCCCAAATGTAGAAAATACAAACAACAGTAAAGAGCACAAAACAAAAAACATCACTCAGAAAAGACAAGGAGAGTTATGTTTCCCCGTAGCTATACGTGGCTAGAGAATTCATCTCTTAATTAACATAGTGAGATTAAAAGCTAACGCCAGAACAATACTCTGTAGTATTAAAAGTTCATTCTCTATGTGTTTGTATTAATAGTTCATTCATAAAAGGCAGAGCATTATAATCTCACTATGTAGGTTTAGTCATTCTGAGTTAGTCCTTTCATTGTCTGAAGACGAATTAAAACTCTCCAGGAAATTATGTGAGTTTCAAAAATCTGACTTTTAATTTAAACTAAGTTAATCTGACTGGATTAAAATATTGGCATCACTTGTTATTATTTGAGACTTTGGTTATTTAACATCTTTGTTTTTAAAAGTTATTATTTTTAAAATGGGAATAATAATGTTCCTACATCCTTGAGTTTATGAGGCATAAATAAAATATACAGAAAAAAATTTAAAATAATATGTGGCATATAGAAAACACTTAAAACAGATATTAACATTATTACTTACTATTAATTTATTTATTGTTGTCTTTTAGAAATATTATCAAGACCAGAATGGAGTGATGAAGTAATCAGCCTTTTATGACTGAAGTCCTGAGTAGATTTATTCCTACCTGGGTGTGCTGCAGGTTGTCTTTAAACTGTACTTTTCCCAAAGTAGAGTATGTGGAATATCAATCTCTGAATGTTTTCTAGGAAAATAAAAGACTACTGAGTAAATAAGTTTGGGAAGGGCTTAACCAACCAAGCAAGCCATAAGCCATGCTGTGTGTGTGTGAATGCACGTTCCTGTCGGTGGCAGGGTGGGGTACCTGTTAAAATCTAGCTGGATAAATATACTAGGGAAAACTCATCTTTAGACATTTGTAGTCTGGTAGGATACAATACAGGTTCTGCTTGGGTTTAAACCCTGCTTACTGGTTCAACAAGTTACTAGTTCTGTGACTTTGGGGAATTACTTAACATCTCTGTGCCTCTGTTTCTTCATACGTGTTACGGGGATAATAATAGTGTCATTCCTACATGGTTGTATTTGTATTAAATGAGTTAATATAGATGAAAGGCTTACAACAAAGCCTAGCATACAGATATTGCTTAACGTGTGTTTTCTATTCTTACTATAATCTATGTATATCTACGTAAATCTATATAAAACTTAAGGGCCTTAAAATGAAAAGTGCGCCATTTGGTGCTCAAGATAGTGAGTCCTCTGCCTTCTGATTAATCAAAATGTTATCATGTAGAAAGTTCTAATTTCAGGCGGCATGGCAAGGCCAGCCTACTTACGGTCAAACCCTGCCCCCACGCCGGGCATTTATTATTGCTCAAAATCTCAATGTGTCAAATTTTGGGCTTCAATTCTCCATATTTGTTCATTTTCCAGAACTGGGTTTGCTTAACTCTCAGCCCCTTTCTGTAGAACCCTAGAATTGAAGGATTCTAGTCCCTTCATCTGTACCCAGGTCAGGTTCATGTGAGGTGACACCAGATGGCAGCAAAGAGAGATGAGCTGCCAGAGGCCAGGGTTGTCATTTGAAAAAAAATCGAATTGTCATTGTACTTGGCCACTGCTCTTACTAAAAATATTTCACTCATTTAATGTGCCGGCTTCAGCAGAGCTGAACTTTGTCCATTTGGGGTGTGTGCTATTGGGGCAGGTGTCTGTGAAAGAATGAAAGCGAATAAAATTATCTTCGTTATCACTCTTCTTCATTCTCATCCCCAGTCTTCTCAAAAATTGAGTGAAATAGGAGTCAGACGTTACTGTTTCAGTGCCTCCTCCAAACTCTAGCCATTTAAAATACTCTCAGCCCACATATTAGTGAGAGGGAGCAATTCTCTCTGTCTCCAGGGACTTGAGGAACACCTGAACTGGGAGAAAAGGAACAGAAAGTAAGGTTTTCCGATCTATTTCTTGCCATATAACAAACATAGCATATTCCTATCAATCATTATACATTTCTTTCTCATTTTATAAAATCCTGATTTTATTCAAGAAGCCATGTTCCCGCCCTTGTAAAACAAATCATTATTGGTAAAAACAAATTCTAATTGTCCCATTTCTTTTTGTTAGATATTTACTTTTCTAGATGCTTTTGCACAGAAATTATTTCATAAATCAATGACTTATGACATTATTTACAAGAATAATTTTCTGTAATGAAATAAATGAGTGACATCCCCATAGAGCTAACCACCACCCTGCCCTTTCATGTTATCCCTGTTGTCTCTTCTCTTGACCTTGGAAATTGTAACACCACCGTACAGTCATGAAGAGACACTTCACTAACATGCTCAACATGGTACAGCAGAAAGCCAGAGAGATTCTGGATTTCTCATGAGATTGTGGGGTTTTGGAAGCAGCTCTGGATCTGCTGATCTCGAGTCTCCTACTGATATAACACTCATTGGTATTAACGAAGTCACAGTTAGTTGGATTGTCCACTGTTTGCAGTATTTGAAGTTGCCTTCCCAATGAAATACTACACAAGATCTCACTTGTTAAAATAGTTGATTGCAACCCAATCAGCTGCAGGTTGAAGGGAGTAGGCTGATTAACCCATGGGAATGAGTACCAGCTTTGTATCCAAACACAATTGATTTCAAACCCCAGGTCTGCTGCTTATAAGCTATGTACCTTTAGATAACCTACCCAACATCTCTGTATCTCATTTTGTCATGTTGAAAGTGGGGCTAGTGGTAGCTAAGAGGATTATTGGGAAGATTAAATGGCATTGCAAAGAAAATGTCTGGTACATAGAAGAAACTCAGCAAACTTTATCTCACCTTTCTCTCTACCTTACATCTAAATTTAGGTTCACGAGGGGATTGCAGTGGTATCATGGGAAAACTTTCTTTGTGAAATGTTTTTAATTAAACAGGATGCAGAATCTTTTGTCTTTAAACAGTTCTAGCACAATGCGTTCTGAGTCAGGAGGGTAGACTGGATGAATGCTTTCGATGCTTTTAGTTTTTGGGTTATTCTTAACTCCTGCTCACTGAGGATGTTGACAGTTTCTTCTAGGTTGATGGTACTGTTCTGTGTGAGTGGTCCACCAGATAATTTCCCTTAAACATCATCTGGGAATTCTAACAATCAATGAACATAGTTGTTCATCTGCTGAATAGCACATACCATGATTCCTGCTCACTGAGGGTGTTGACAGTTTCTTCTAGGTTGATGGTACTGTTCTGTGTGAGTGGTCCACCAGATAATTTCCCTTAAAGATCATCCGGGAATTCTAACAATCAATGAACATAGTTGTTCATCTGCTGAATAGCACATACCCTGATTCCTGCTCTGCCAGAACTGAGAGGCTTGTACGTGGTTAGCTTCTTCTGTCTCAGAGCTAAATGAGTCAGAGGCAGTTTTTGTCTGGGAGGTGAGCTCTGACATGTCTTAGAGTGGGTTCACTAGAACCAGTCCTTGACATGCAGATTCATGTACCAGTGATTTATTAAGAAAGAGCTCCCAAGAGAAACTGGTAAGGGATGGGGTAGGAAAGACTGGGAAGGGTGCAATTTCTGGCAAAGTACCAGCCCCAGCCTAATCCTGCAGGGTGCTCTGTGGCATAAATTACACATCAAAGTTTCTCCAGCCTGGAGGCAACAGAGCCAAGCTTTATACTCCCACAAAGTCAGCCGTTGGCAGTGGACTGTGTGTGTGGTAGGTGGGTGAGGAGGAAACTCCTGGATGCTTTGAGCTTTCTGTACCTACAACCCCAGAGGCTGGAGTGGTCTGCAGGCAGCATTCTGAAGGAAGCTGCAGATGCAAGTCAGTAGAAGCAAAGCCCACCAAAACTGATGCCTATGTGCACAGAACGGGTAAGTAGCTTCAGAGGGAATCTGGGCAGAGCTGACTGTGTTCGATAAATCTATCTCACTGCCTCTCAGAGACAACACACTTACTGGACCATGGAAAAAACAACACACTCAACTGTAAATAAAAACTTGAATTGACCCAGGCTATCCAACCCAGGCAATTGCAAACTATGTGATACTGCGAAGATTTACTGTCTAAATCTCTCTTTTTTTTTTTAGAACTTAATAATAGAGTTGGAATATGAATGTAGGGTTTTAAAAATTCATTTCACTACATTGTATAATAAAAATATCTAAATCATAGCATTTAAAGGGATCTTGAGCAGGCAAGTCCTCTCTGGCTGGACAGATATCTACCTATCTCAGAGAAGTAAATATCTATCTTGTTTGTATCTCTCTTCCAATTTGGTAGTTTTCCTGATTTTAGATATTTCCAGCAAAATAACAATCATGATAAACAATGATAACATCCCTGCAACAGCAAAAAAAATTTCTTTCCTAAAGGGTTATGCCCACTGAATTGTCACTTTTTTGAGGAAATCTTTGCTATTACCCTGATTAAATTCCTTGTATTATATGTTTTTATAATACAAAATAACACTCCCTGTAATTTATCAGAGTGGTAATTTAAAATTATTTGGTTCTCTGATTAATATTGTTTCCTGCACTAGAATGTGAGTTTCATGAATTTAGTAACTAAAGGCAAAGCCCACCAGAAGGTCATGTGTACTTTTGCGTGCTTTGTATGTCTTTGAGTTGTTGATCACCCTTCTACTCCTACAGCCTACACAGTGACTGATGCATATTAATTGCTTTACAAATAGGTAACCATTGTAGTGTTGTAAACTTAGCATTAGCTTAGGGCTAGAGTGAGCAGGATTTTTTGATTGAGGAAAAATTTACACACAATGATAGTCACAGATGATAAGTGTGACATTCAATCTGAATTTTCAAATGTATTTGCCTTGTATCCAACACCCTAGTCAAGATACTGTCAAGAACATTTCAATCACACAAAAGTGGTCCTTCATGGCCCTTATCAGTCAATCTCCACTTTAGTCAACAACTCTTCTAATTTCTATTAGTTTTGTTTTTTCTTGAAATTCATATAAATCAAACCATATAGTATGCACTCTTTTATGTATGGCTTTTGTCTTAGTTCATTGTGTGTTGCTATAACAGAATACATTAAACTAAGTAATCTATAAAGAATAGAGATTTATTTCTTGGTATTCCAGAGGCTGGGAAATCCAAGGTCATGAGGCTTGCAAGTGCCTCATTGTGGCTTCATCCTTTGAAGGAAGACAGAAGGGCAAGCAAGCCGAGAATGTGAAAGAGGGGAAGGGGGCCAAACTCATCCTTTTATCGGAAACCTACTCCCAAGAAAACTAACCACTCTTCAAATAATGGCATTAATCCACCCATGAGGACATGGCTCTCATGACCTAATCATCTCTTATAGGTCTCTCCTCTCAGCACTGCTGCACTGAGGATTAAGTTTCCAACACATGAACTTTGGGGGACACACTTAAACCATAGCAGCTTCTTTCTCTTATCATTGTTTTTGCGATTATCTATGCTGTTGGGTATATCAATATAGTATATTATATTATCCTACTGATGAATATTTGGCCTGTTTCCAATTGTTGGCTAATTTAAGTAAAGCTTCTATGAATATTCTTTTACAAGTGTGTGAATAAATATGTTTAGCTCACACGGGCAAATAATTAGGGGTGAAATTTCTGGGTCATAGGCTAGATATATATTTAACTATATTAAAAACTGTCAAACCATTTTATATTCTCATGAACAACAGATGAGGGTTTCAGTTGCTCTACATCCTCATTATTTGGTTTTGTAAATAATTTAAATTTTAGCTATTCAAGCAGGTGTGAATATTCACTACATTTAATTTGCATTTCCCAAATAACCAATTATGTTGAATAATTTTTCATAAGCTTATTGTCCATTTGTATATTTTTATTAAAGTGCCCACTCAAGTATTTTATCCATTTTTATTTGGTTGCTTTCTTCATTTTTAAATTTAGGGAGTCTTTTTGTATTCTTAATATAAGCTGAATGCCAGATATATGTTACACAAATATATACTTCCAGTTTTGGCTTGCCTTTTGGTTTTTAAATCTATCCTTTGCTATTTTTCTTCTTTGTGTCACATCTGATTTTGTTCCCTTTTTCATTTCCTGGAGTTCTTTCGTATTAAGTATTTTTTTATGGGCCGGGTGTGGTGACTCATGCCTGTAATCCTAGTACTTTGGGAGGCCAAGGTGGGAAGATCACGTGAGGCCAGGAGATAACTTGGGCAAGTACCATAATAGGTACTTTGTCATGATTAGAGATTTGGAATTCCATCTTTTTCATCTGAAAAGTGTTAGACAGCTTAACCACTCTTAGCCTCAGTTTTCTAACTTAGAAAAAAAGGATTAGTGAGACTTTATTTAATATGTGTCAAGTGCCCAGACTAGTATCTAGTGGAGTTGATATTCAATGCAGTATTATGATGTAGTGGGTAAGATGATACATTCTTGAAATAGAAGAGCTGGGTTCAAATTCCTGTTCTACCATTTATTTACCTTTTGATTTGGGGCAGTTACTTTATCTTTGTCTCAGTTTTGCTCAATGTGAGAAAGGGTGATAATAGAAGTTAACCATTCAATAGTTGTTGAAAGGATTACATGGGTAAATACAGCATTTATACTGATGACAAACAGTAAGCACCCAATGTTACATGTCATCATTTTCCCTTAACGCTAGTTTTATTATTCCTATCAATACCATCACTGCTTTTACAATCAATGCCCACAATTAACAATTGCTTTCCACTTGTGTTTTTAAATAGAAACTTGGTAAGTTTGCCTTCGTGCTTTTCAATAATTTTCTTTCTGTCTTACATCTAATATTCTACAAACATCTCATGTCTAGAGATAATTGGTTAGCCTTATACCCTCCCTACACTTGATTTCTTTGCCCACATGAGTGACACTGCCAAAAATATCCTGTTTTCCCCTACTTTTGCCCGTATTCTTACATCCATTTCTTTGTGGCAAATGAAGCATCTTGTTGAGATACTTTCTTCCGGTTCTTCTCCTAAGATCTATCCCTCTTTTGGTTGTCCTTGTGCTATTCCAAAATACATGCATCCCAGGTTTCAGTTGGCCCCTTAACCACACTTAACAGGTAGTGCTTTTGCCTCAGGAGTGTCTGGAAGCTGAATGAGCACTCATTCCTATAAAAATTCAGTAACACAATAAACATTTTATTTTCGAATAGTCTTTAAGATATGCATGAAGGGGGATGGGGAAGTTTGGCCCACCGGAATGACCACCAAGACATACAAAGTAGACCTGGGCCCTGGGCTCCCAGAGAAGAAAAAGAAGAAGAAAGTGGTCAAAGAACCGGAGACTCAATACTCAATTTTAAACAATGATGATTACTTTGCCAATGTTTCTCCTATAAGAGTCACATCCCCCTCTAAGACTGTAGTCCATGGACAGGCACCTGAGATGCCTCTAGTGAAGAAAAAGAAGGAGAAAAAGAAGGGTGTCAGCACCCTTTGCAAGGAGCATGTAGAACCTGAGACCACGCTGTGTGCCAGATGGACAGAGAAGTCACCCAGCCCCAGGAAGCAGGTGCTTGGCCACTTGAAGTTCCTCAGTGGGGAGAAGAAAAAGAAGTCACCTCAGGCTATGTCCCATGCCTCTGGGGTGAAAACCTCCCCAGACCTCAGACGTAGTGAGGAGGAAATCAGAGTTGGAAAGAAACTCAAAAAACACAAGAAGGCAAAAAATAGGGGTCCAGGACCCCACAGCCTTCTCAGTCCAGGACCCTTGGTTCTGCGAGGCCGGGATGCTGTGGACACTTGCTCAGTGGGGAAAGAGGGTGAGGAACAGGCAGCCTTGGGGCAGAAACAGAAGCAGAAGAGCCCCAGGGAACACAGTGGGAAGGTGAAGAAGAAAAAAAAATTCCACCAGGAGGGAGACGTCCTCCCAGGCCACTCCAAGCCCTCCAGGTCCTTGGAGAGCAGCCCCCGTAAAGGAAGTAAAACTAAACCAGTCGAAGTTGAGGCTCCAGAATATATCCTCATAGGAGATGGCCCTAAGGCCCCCGCGAAGAAAAAGATGAAGTCCAAGAAGAAGGTCACTGAGGAGCCGGCTCTGAAAAGGAAGCAAAAAATAAGAGGAAAGAGAGTGGAGTAGCAGGAGACCCTTGGAAGGAGGAAAAAGACACGGACTTAGAGGTGGTGTTGGAAAGGAAAGGCAATATGGACGAGGCACACATAGACCAGGTGAGGCAAAAGGCCTTGCAAGAAGAGGTCCATTGCGAGTCAGGCAAAACGGAAGCTTCTGAAACCTGGAAGTGGATGGGAACCCAGTTTGGCTAGTGGGATACTGCTGGTTTTGAGAACAAGGAACAGAAACTGCAATTTCTCAAACTTATGGGTGGCTTCAAAAATCCGTCCCGGCCGAGGCGGGTGGATCACGAGGTTAGGAGTTCCAGACCAGCCTGGCCAACGTGGTGAAACCCCGACTCTACTAAAAATACAAAAATTAGCTGGGCGTGGTGGCATGTGCCTGTAATTCCAGCTACTTGGGAGGCTGAGGTGGGAGAATCGCTTGAACCAGGAAGACAGAGGTTGCAGTGAGCCGAGATCGAGCCACTGCACTCCATCCTGGGTGAAAGAGCGAAACTCCGTCTCAAAACAAACACACAAACAAACCTGTCCCCTTCGTTCAGCTGCCCACCCCCACCCCCCCACCTCCAGCACGATTGCAAGGCCCAACATGGCCCTCAGCAAGAAGGCAGCCGACAGCCTGCAGCAGAACCTGCAGCAGAACCTGTAGCAGGACTACGACCGGGCCATGAGCTGGAAGTACAGCCGCAGAGCCTGCTTTGGCTTCTCCACCACCCCCAACAAGATCTTTCATATTGACAGGAACACTTCCAAGTCAGTCAAGCTGGAAGATTAAACTCTAGAGTTTTGTCTCCCTGCCCCCACCAAAAAAGAAAAAAAAAAAAAAGATATGCATGAATGACACATTACAGGGTGCTCGTTATTCTGCTAAAAAGACCAGGTATTAGTTTTCAATTACTGTCATAACAAGCTACCACAAACTTCATGACTTAAAACAACACCAATTTATGACATTAAAGCTCTGTAGGTCAGAAATCTATTATAGGTTGCATGGGACTTAAAGTGCTGACTGTAGGCTGCATTCTTTTCTGGAGGCTTGAGGGGAGAATCCATGTTCTTGCTCATTCTGGTTGGCAGAATTCAGCTCCTTGTGGCTGTGGAACTGAAGTCCCTGTCTGCTTCCTGGCTGTAGTCTGAGGGCAGTTCCAAGCTTCTAGGGGCTACCTGTACAAGGAAATACAGGTAGTCAAGGAAGACTCACAGCCTCCTCTCTTCATCTTCAAAGCTAGTCACAAGGTCAAGTCCTTTTCACCTTGCATCTCCTTCTGTCTGATCCTTCTTCCTCTTACAGAATGGAATCCGTGGGGTTCCATGGGACCCACCCAGATAATCCCAATTAATCTTCTTACGTTCAGATCAGTTGATTAGCAACCTTAATTCCCCCTGCAACCCTAAATCCCTTTTTGCCATATATATACCATATTCACAGTTTCTGGGGATTAAGTGGACATCTTTGGGGAAGGGTCATTTCATTTCTTTTCTTTTTTCTTACCACAAACTATCAAACTATATCAGATATTCAGCTGTTGAAAGTTACTTTCTGATCCAGCCACTGCTTTAGATTCTCTCCCCACCCTGTTTAAAGCATGGACATCCTAATTGCTCACTTCCTTTATATAAAATATTGCATTATTATAACATGTACTTTCAAAATGAAAGCCTCACTCCATTCTTCTATCCATAAAAACAAAAGCTTTCCAGTTAATAGGAATGCACCTGTCAGTTATCTCACCCCCAAAAGTCTTATCTATCTAACTAGCTATCATGTATCTAAGTATCCACCATTTATCTACCTATGTGGAACTTCCATGTGGAACTGTGACTTACTTAAACCTCTTTTCTTATAAATTACCCAGTCTCGGGTATGTCTTTGTAGCAATGTGAAAATGGACTAATAATACACCTATCACACTAATATCGTCTATCTTCTATCATCTATCTATCTAATCTATTTATCTATCAACCTAACATCTATCATCTATTTATATGTCTGTCTAATCTATTTACCTACCTATCTATAATCTATCATCTATCTACCTATCTATCATTTGTCTCCTATCTATCTACTATCTCATCTATCTATTTATCTATCTACTGATATGGTTTGGCTCTGTGTCCCCACCCAAATCTCCATCTTGAATTGTAATCCCCACATGCGGAGAGAGAGACATGTCATCCCTATGTGTTGAGGGAAGGAAGCAATAGGATTATGGGCGCAGTTTCCCCCATGCTGGTTTCATGACAGTGAGTGAATTCTCATGAGATCTAATGGTTTTATGGGTGGTAATTTTTCCTGTGCTCTCACATGCTGTCTTTCACCTGCAGGCAATGTAGACGTGCCTGCTTCCCCTGCTTCCCCTTCACCATGATTGCAAGTTTGCTGAGGCCTCCCCAGCTATGTGGAACTGTGACTTAATTAAATCTCTTTTCTTTACAAATTACCCAGTGTCAGGTATGTCTTCGTATCTATGTGAAAATGGATTAATACACCTATCTATAACCTATCTATCATCTATCAGCTATCTTGTATCCATCTATTTATCCTCTACTTATCTATCATCTATTATCTATCTATCTATCTATCTATCTATCTATCTATCTCTATGTATCTCCAAATAAATGCAGCATTCTAAGAGTAATTCCTATATTAACTGCCAAGGGTTGAAAATGGAATCTTCCTGGCACTTACAGCTCTCTCTCTTTCTGTGATTACTATTATTAATACATGTCTCTTGAAGACAAGGGCTTTTCTCTAGGAGAGTGAGAACTCATGCTGAGGCCCATCCACACTCACAATCCCTTTGATTACTATGAAATTTCATATTTAATCACAGCAGTCATGATGAAAATAAAAGTTTTGTAGGATATTATACTTTGCAAAATACAAATAGAATTTTACATGAAGTCATGTGTCAATCCTGTGAGCTAGGCAAGGATCAACTTCTATACTTCCTATTTTACATTTGAAAAAAGTGAAGTTAAAGGGAGTTAATCTTGCCTAAGGTAACATAACTAGTCAGTTACAGTGTGTGAATTTGAACTCAACTCCTTTCCTTTTCACTATGCCTACGATAGTTAATTCTGCAAGTTGCTGTGATAATAAATTTCTGCTTTTGACTCTATTATAAATGTGATAGTCTAGTTTTTCATTAAGATGATAAAAAATGTCATATATATGTATGATATACTGACCACCAAAATCTGTTTTCTAAAACACAGTTAGCTCACTTTGTATATATATTTTGAATTTAATTCCACACAGTTTATACTTCCTACTACCTTTCTAATATAATTTTTAGATGTTTCTTTACTTTTAGGCTGTGTGTAGTCTCTTACATTTTTTCCTTCTTCTTTACCTTCTTATGATTCTACATGGATCTCCGTGTCTTCTGTGTCTTGCTCCTTCCTCCCAAGAAGAAAAGTAATTTGTTAAATACATTCACACTAGAGATACAGAGTCAGATAGAAGAAACTTAATTCAAGTTGGTAGCAAGTGGTAAGAAATACTTGAACCCAGGTGGGTTTAACACCAAAACCATGTTCTATCTCACTGTATTGCAACATGATGCTTTAAATAATTCTCCACATGGCCTGGTTTCCAGTATTTTTAACATATGTATTACCATTGTCCCAAATTCCAGATAGTTCATGTTCCTCTTAAAATGTTATCCTGGGCCTGGCATGGTGGCTCACACTTGTAATCCCAGTACTTTGAGAGGCACAAGTGGGCAGATTATGAGGTCAAGAGATTGAGACTATCCTGGCCAACATGGTGAAACCTCGGCTACTAAAAATACAAAAAAAAAAAAAAAAATAGCAGGGTGTGGTGACATGCACCTGTAGTTCCAGCTACTCAGGAGGCTGAGGCAGGAGAATTGCTTAAACCTGGGAGGTGGAGGTTGCAGTGAGACGAGATCATACCACTGCACTCCAGCCTGGTGACAGAGCAAGGCTCCATCTAAAAAAAAAAAAAAAAGTTATCCTGAACTGTTCCCTTTTCCAGATGTGTATTAATCAATGCCAAATTTACCCTAAGATCGTTACCTTACCATGAACTTGGTATGGGTCTTCTATGACTCCTGCTTAAGACTTCAAAGCTTTATAATTAGTGGTGACAAATTTGACTCAGATAGTTAACTAGTAATCGTCCAAACTTCTTGGATCTTTTTTCTATCTGAACTCTGGTTAAATGACACTCTCTCATTCTCAATTTGGACAATTGGTTATTTGGACTAAAATGCAGGGCATGGCATATGACTCAATTAACTGCTAATTTCTTGGTGTTATCCTATTATTCGGATCTTATAGACTTTGAAGGTTGTTACTCTGTTTTGTTAAAAATCAATTTTTTTTTCTATTTTCTCCCCCTCACTCAATTTTATGTAAATAGAGTCCCAACCAGATATCTCTTTCTTTATTCAAATAATAGAAAATGAGGTATAAGTGTCTGATGACAGTTTAATATGTTATCTCACACAGTCCTGTCCAGAATTATTTTCATTTAAATAAAAGAATATTAAAAAAAAACACTTTAAAGAGGAAGGAATGGATCTGATTAGAATACCAGCATCAGCCGAACATGATAAATCTAATTAAGAACCCCAATTTTGTTGCAAAAGAGATTTAAGGTAACTTGCATAATACAGAGCAAGATATAACAGATTAAAATTAGGGGTAAAAAAATAAAGAGAAACAAGCCAGGACCTACGAATAGCAAGGATGAGACTAAATGTGCATATTATAAATACTTATTATGTTCCAAAAATTATTTTATAAGAGTTGGCAACTAAAAGGAAATTTTAAAAACTCTGCCTGTTACATAGTTCACAGTGTTTATAAGATATAAATAGATTTGTTCTATTCTTATTGCTGGGAGCAGACAGAAATTTCTCCCCAGGATCCTCAGAAGAGTACAGTGTGTGATGTAATGATTAATGTGCTCAACAACACACTCTCAGTAGACTCAGGAATGAGTACAGTGAGCTGTGTCTTCCTATAGCCACCCTCAACAGAGTTTGATCATCTCCCACAAAGACAGTTCAGTAAAAGGGCAAGGCAGTAAAAATAATCCCCTAAGGAATTGATCGGATGCACTAAGGTACAGGCTTCCAAGTTGATTGAGTCTAAACTGGGGATATATTTCAGCCATTCAGGTAGATTGTGTGGCTATCATACCCTTTAGGAGATTCTTTGCTGTATCCAGCAGGACTTTGGACAAATAAGAGGCAGCAATGAGTTTCATATTACGTTAGCTAATCATCACTTGGAAGGAAGTTTTATTCCATGCAGCCAGTTAAAAAGACCCATGTGCCTTGTAGACAACTGAGCTTGTGGCTGGGCTGACATGAGCTTCATTAGTTAATTTCTTGGAAGTCAAAAAGGTTGAGCATAGTGAAATTGATCACCTTTGCTTAAAAACTTTATTGCCAGGCAAGACTCTTGTGTCAGCTGGAGAGCTTCCCTCTGTTTAGGAGTTCATAGACATTTCTAGCACAGAGGACATCATTAGGAGGTCTTGGAAAGGAATGGGGCAAATAGTACACCCCTGACTTGCAAAGGTCCTTGCTCTGTGTTGAAGCATTTTATTAGCACAGCCCCTCGATATCATCAAATTCTTGGCATCCAGGGTCTTTGATCTTTTTAGTTCCCTGGTGCCAAATTGTCTGTAGCTTCAATTTCCTTTTATAAAGCCCAGAGTTTCTTTCTTTCTTTTCTTTTTTTTTTTTTTTTTTTTGGTTTTTTTTTTTTTTTTGAGACAGTCTCACTATGTTGCCAAGGCTGGAGTGCAGTGGCATGATCTTGGCTCACTGCAACCTCTGTCTCCCTGGTTCAAGCAATTCTCCTGCCTCAGCCTCCTGAGTAGCTGGGATTACAGGTGCCCGCCACTATGCCTGGCTAATTTTTTTTTTTTTTGTATTTTTAGTAGAGACAGGGTTTCACCATGTTGACCAGGCTGGTTTCAAACTCCTCACCTCAAGTGATCTGCCTGCCTTGGCCTCCCAAAGTGCTAGGATTATAGGTATGAGCCACTGTGGCCCACCAGAGTTTCTTTTCTTCTCTTGTGAGGCTGAGGAAACTGCTACCCCTGGCATTCACCAAGCCGAACTGTGTCTTACCTTGCAGAGCTTTGTACACACCACAGTGATAGCACTTTGCCTGGCATGGTGGTGGGTGTCTGGGGAGGAAGGTGAAGAAGAGACACACTCCTTCCCTTGCTCTGCATGCACGTTTCCCTGGGGGACATCTACCCTGCTGGACTCAGGACAGTAAATCACACAATCTCAGGAACTGTCTCATAGTTGATTTCATCTAAAGGCACATGAGAAAGTGTTTTTAAAGAGACTGACCAGTAACTCTGAAATCCCAAATCACTGCGCACTAATAGGCACCAACTCTGCCTAACATACAAAGACAGTGTTGACATGCCTGCTGGGGCTGCCTTTCCTCAGGTCCTCTTACGTCTCTATTTTTCCAACTGTAACTGGGAACAGTGACACCTTTTCTCAGCATTGTTTTGAGTATTTCAGGCATTAACATATAAGTAAAGTGTCATTTTGATACAGTGCCTCACCTTATCTCTATTTATATCAAGATATTTAATCATTTCTAACTATCTTGTTTTTTCCTTTCATCTTGAATTTTTGAAATTAAGATAAACTTAAAAATCCATATCTACATTTGATGTTAGTGTTTCCTTTTCAAAAATAAATTAATAATGGATCTTACATTCAATAGCTTCTTAAAAATGAGGAATATTATGACAATACATAAGTAGACAGATAAAGTGTATCACTTTTGTAGCCTCAAACCACATTGATTCGTGTATAACAACTAAAGGAAGCAGTGTGCTTTGTGGGAGAACAAGCAGAGGCTTTGAAGTTACAACATATTTGAAAACTAGCTCTTTCCATTTGAGCAAGTTATTTATTATATTTAATCTCTTTGAGGCTCAATATTCTTGCCCATAAAAATGGAAATGCAGTTACATATAATAATATGTATTTAATTAGGGGTTAAAATAACATCTAGTTAGGGTTTGGCACATAGTAGATATTCAGTGCATAACTATAATTTTGAGCTAGCAACGTGCTAAATTTTGTGGGGGCTACAAAGATGAATGGAAGGAAAGGAAATTAGACAGTAATTTTTGATTGTTTATTTTCTATTAGGCTCTGTGGTTGGTATTCTATGTATGCTCATCTTAACACTCCTGAAAAGCTATAAGGAATTTTTTTAATATTTCCCTTTAACAGGTTAAGAAACTGTGGCTTACAGACGTTACATAATTTATTCGGGATCAGTTCTTGCCCTGAAGGAGTTTGTATTCTAATTGGAGACAGGAGTAAAATGCATCTGAAGATCCACGAAGCTGTACAATGTAAAAGAGGCATCATAAGGACAGACATGGCATCTCTAATTGAGTAAACACAGAAAATAAGGACCAGGGAGTTAGAAGGAGAAATCTTCCTCAGTTAAAGTGCTTATCAATCAGGATTGGCTGCCTTATGCTGCCATAACAAACAACCTGGTTGCTGGTTAATTTCAGATCAACCTGGTTGTTAAAAGATGTGCTTTTAGCTCATGGCCATCAGAGGTTGGAGATATCATAGTTGCTTAAGAAACCAGGTTGATGCAGAAGCCACCATCTTTGATTTTGTTGGTTACTCTGCCAGAGAGATATAAGAGCCCTGGAGAATCTTATAATTAATTAATGTAGTAAATGCTTGGCAATTGAATGCTGTGGCCTAGAGTCGCTTCCACTTTCAAGCTATTGGACATACCAGGCATGGCGGCTCATGCCTGTAATCCCAGTACTTTGAGAGGCCAAGGCAGGAAGATCTTTTGAGGCTAGGAATTTGAGATCAAGTTATTTGACAGAACTGGTCATGTGACCCTTGAAAACATAAAGGGGCCAGGGATCATACGTCTACCATGTGCCTGGTAAGAGGCAGATCTGGAAATAGCTGGTGAGTGGCAGTAATAATTAACACACAAGAGCCTAGCATAACTTGTGTTTAATGATTTTTACAAATAATTATTTTAAGTATCATATTTAAGCATTAGTATCAGTTCTGATTGAAAAGCCTTAGTTCTGGTTGAAAATTGCCCTACTGAAAGGATGTTTGTGCATGTTTAATGTAGGTGTGCTTCTTACTTGTGTCCACTACCCATACACATTAGATTAATCCCTTATAGCCATCACTACTGATTTTCTTTCAAACCTTTACTAAGCACTTGCTGGTAGCACTTGCCATATCTGTCTGAAACCCTGCTTATTATGCCTTCCCCTCTGATCATGGGAAGTAATTTATCCAATAAAATTTATTAAGTAGTTTCTGTTTACATAACACATTTACAGGGCACCTTGGAAATGACAAAACAATATATGATTATACTAGAAACATTTGTCTCACCATCTGCCCTCTACAGGGTTGCTTAGGCCAGAAACTAGAGAGAGATCTTGAACTCTATTTCCTCTTCTTCACCATATATGCAATTAGTCCTCAAGCTCTGTCGACTTAACATTTTTCAAATATTTGATGCACATTGGAATCATTTGGAATTTTTTTTTTAAATACTGGATCTGATCTCAAGAGAGTCTTATGTTATTGGTCCAGAAGAGGCCTGGGCATTGAGGTTTTTATAGGCTTTCAGGTGATTCTCAAATGCAGTCAAATTTGAGATCCAAGAAGTCTCAGTTCTTTCTTTTTATCTTTATTCCCACCACCCACTTTGGTGAAACTTCCTCTAATCTCTAATGCAGATTACTTTAGAAATTCCCTATCTGAGCCCCCTGGCTCAGTCTGGGCTAGGGGCCCCAGGACTGTGTTCCCACTACACTCGGTCCTTATACAGACTGTGCTTATATTCTATCTTTATCGTTTATCTCTTCTGTTGATTATGAGAATCTTGAGGGAGCAGTCAATATCTATGCCTGACCTGTAGTTCACAATATGGCAAATAAAAGGTGCTCAGAGCTAGAACTCTGCAAACTAAATGCTCTCTTTGCCATCTGGCTTCCTGTTAGGTTCTGCCAGCAGGGGCACCAGAAGGAGATAGACAGAATTTTGGGGAAAAGGAACTTGTTCCTTGTCTTCTCGCTGTTCCTGTTACTATTACCATGGCAGCAGCTTTTAACTTCTGCATTATTAATTGGTTTGAGTGTTTAACTTCTTTTTTCACACTCTGAACCAGCCTCTTCAGTGTCTCCTCCTACTGTTTACGTATCACTCCCAGAGAAAAATTCTGATGGACTATTTGGGTCATGGGCCATCCCCTGGGCCAAACACTCCTTGCCAAGAGAAGGAGTTCTGTGCTTGGCCAAGCCTCTCTGGCCATGACCACTACTGTGGCAGGGACAATGTCTATCTGACACTGGAAGAAGAGCCATGGGAAAGAGTGCTGGGGAAGCAAAAATATCAGCTACCTCAACTGACTTTAAGGTAGAAGGGGGAAACATTTCCAGCTTCCAAGGAATCTTAGATATTGAGTCAGCTTTCAGTCCCAAAGTAGCAATACTTACCCTTTCACATAGAGCTTCAGGTTCCTTATGTTAATACTTCCTTATTATTATTATTTTTACTATTACTATTATTTAGAGATAGGTTCTCGCACTTTTGCCCACGCTGAAGTGCAGTGATGTGGTCATAGCTTACTGTAGCTTTGAACTCCTGGGCTTAAGCCATCCTACCACCTCAGCCCCCTGAGTAGGTGGGACCACAGGCTCACCACCATGTATTACTTCCATTTATCGCCGTATCCTAACTCTAGGAGTTCCCAGACATACCCGGATGGCACAGATTCCAGGGCTTAAGGCTCTGTTGGGGCCTGATAGACAGAAGCATGTTCAACATGATAAGGAAGCAAAGAGGCCTGAATAAATAATTGCTTGCTGGATTTCAGAAAGCCTTTAGAGAAGACATTTGAACGAGATCCTAAAAAATCAGTGGGCATGAGAAAAAAGGAGATCATAGAGGATTCTGAACTATGAAAAAAGCAAATGCGAAGAAGAATGGAGGCATGAAAAGGCATAATGGGATTTGGAGAATCATTTTGTGTGGCTGAGTATAATATGTATGAGGTAGGGGCTGATGAGTCTGGAAAGACAGATTGTGGCCAGATTGTGATGGGCTTGCGATGCCATCAATTCTCTTGGAAAACATCTGCTTCCCATGCGCTGGCCAAAGCTACAACCATTTTCACACATACATTATTACGGGGCTCTTTTTTTGCAAGTATGCCTGGAATCAGCTTGCTTCAAACAGCCCAAGGCCAATGAGAAGATACCTGGGAGGTGAAGGGCATAGGAATGAAATGAGCATTTTCAAATTTGTTACTTTAACGCATTTCAGATTTCAGTTCAATATCTTCAAGCTGTTGCAAAGCTACAGTGAGCTTTTCATCCTTAGTATTTCTGCACCTGCATGTTTCCATGCCCACTGCTGGGTCAGGCTCCATGTAGTCCCAGAAATGGCAGAAGACAGGGCTGGGAATTCAGGTAAGAGAACAAATCTGCCTGAGGCTGACTCATCTGAAAACCGAAATATGTAAACAAAGTTTAGCTGCAATGGAGCAGTTGGAGTACAAATAGCTGTAGGCGTTGGAACAATATAATAAGGCTGAAAGTGATGCTGAGACTTATACATTATTTCTAAGTAAAAAATAAAGGGCAAGACAGAGAAAAAACCCCAGCATTTTAGAAATGCATTTAGGGAAATGTTATCACAATCTGCACACTGCTGCATATCTTTCTGAACCACCAACACCTGATTTCCCCAGGCTGGGTTTAAAGCTGTTTATGATTATCCTCACCTTGCTTTTGTGGTTAATTAATTATACCTTTGCCTGGTAGCACGCCAGTTTGAAAATAAGAGATGGGGTGGGAGGTGATGATGATTAAAAGCTATTTGCAAACTCAGAATTTCCTGAACTAAACATTGCAGGAAAAGCAAGGATGAACTGGAAATACTCCTGACCCTAGGACTAGGTGAACTTGGCTAGTTGCAAGTTGTAGGATGTGGAGTAGAGTGACCAACTCATCCTTGTTAGCCATGGATTGTTCTAATTTTAAAACCAAAAGTCCCATTTCCTGGCATGCTGCCAGTTTCAGGCAAACTAGAACATCTGGTCACCCTAGGGAGGGTTGGAGATTTGGCTGACCGAAGTTTAATAAGACAAGGGAAGGTCAAAGTTTGAAGAGAATGACGGATGCCTCAGGAGATGGTGTAGAGACGGAGATCAGCCTGTATGGAAAGGTACAATGCCCAGGGAGGCACGGAAACAGGCAGTCAGAGAGATATTAAGAAAAACTAACTGAGATCCAGAACAAATAATACTTCTAAGTCTAAGCAGGGAACCCACAATCGGGTGGAGTCGGGGGATTCACACTGTGCAGAGGTTCTAGGGAAGGTCTTTAATTCTTGAAGAAGAAACTGGAGATAGCAGGCAGGGATACATTTCCAGAGTGTAGGTATTAGATTTCTCAGTAGGTTTGCAGAGAAAGAACAGAAGTTTGCATAACTGAAGTGTTCATTGGCTTTCTACTGGTCTGAGGATAAAACCTAAGATCTTTACTTGGACATGAAGAGCTTTCTGATCCATCCTCAGCAATCTTCACATCTTATTTCTCACCATTCTTTCATTCCAGTCATATTAAATCACCTGCAGTTTCTCAATCATGTCAGGTTGACCTGGGCCTTTGTATATGGGGTGCCCCTTCCACTCATACTAGCTTTCCCTATTCTTTAGGATTCAGCTCAGATGTCCCCCAGCCCCACTCTCGTCCTACTCTCAACTCTTTCCTGACTTCCTACAGTGGGTTTTAACATCTCCTCAAAGTAGAATGCAGAGGGATTATTGCTCAGTTTTGGCTAGGGAAGCTCCAAGTAGCCCCGGAAAGTCAAGGTGCCTGATAAGTTACTGGAAGTCTCACTGTGGCCTTCCAGTAGAAATAGTTTCAAATGAGCATGAATGCCTAAATTGCTGATATCCCTGTTGCAGCTCCAGATCCTTTTGACTTATCAACCCAGAGGTAAGGCTGCAGTGCAAGATTTTTTATAGCACTATTAGTACTTTGGCAGGGGTAAGGGGATCGGGAAGTGGGAGAGGCAGAGCTTGTAATATGCATTGTAAAAGAGTGTCACAGCATCCCTGGCCTCTACCCACCAGATACTAATAGAACCCTGCAAGTTATGACAGCCAGAAATGTCTCCAGACATTGTCAACTATTCCGTGGGGGATAAAATTTGCCCTAGGTTGAGAACCACTGTCCTAGTCTGAAGGAACCTCTTGTGGAACATTGGCAAGACCCTTACTGAGCAGAAGCCTAGCACCCTGAGCATCCATGAGAAGAAAACATTTGTGATCTATGGGCTCAATGAAGACTTATGGAGGACTTCAGGTGAGCACTACACTCCCTTTGGTGACTTTTCCAGATGACCTGTGATCTACATTGGTCCAACTGCATAGCCCTTATTTGCTATTTTAAGAGTGGATCCTCCATTGGCCAGGTGTGGTGGCTCATGCCTATAATCCCAGCACTTTCGGAGGCCAAGGCAGTTGGATGACTTGAGGACAGGAGTTCAAGACCAGCTTGGCCAACATGGCAAAAGTCTGTTTCTACTACAAATACAAAAATTAGCCAGTGTGGTGGTGGGTGCCTGTAATCCCAGCTACTCAGGAGGCTGAGGCATGAGAATTGCTTGAACTCAGGAGGTGGGGATTGTAGTGAGCCGAGCTCACAGCACTGCACTCCAGCCTGGGCAACAAAGACAGACCCTATCTCAGGAAAAAAAAAAAAAAAAGAGTAAAGCCTCCCTCATCTCAGTGTAACTCAAATCTAATGTAGAATCAAGAGACGATTTTCAGTCTATCATTGAAAGTATGAGTGTGTCTCTTCTAGACTCTAAATACTCCAGAGTAACAGCCAATTATTATGTTTTAATTTAAGATTTTTGTGTCTCCCATCCAGGATCTAGAAGGAAGCTTTGCATGGATTAGATAATTCAGTAATGTTTATCAAATCAAAGTTGGGAGTCAAAAGAGAATTTGGAAGCTTTGATCATCAGGAAAGAAGATGGAGTTTATTGACCCATTGGAAGAGAAAAGCCACTTTTCTGTAAAGTGTAAGGCGTGGTATCCAAGGCTACACTCTGGAGATGACCATAGGCTTCACCTGGGAGTTGTGAGAAATGCAAACGCTCAACCCAATCCCAGACCCTCTGAATCAAAAGTTGCATTTTAAAATATGCCCTGTGCACATTAAGCTTTAAGAGGCATGGTTTTAGAGCACAGGCTTTGTATCCCTGGAATCAAAGTTCAAGTCCTTCACTTATCAGCTATATGAACTTAAGCAAGACATGTGAAGTTTTTGAGACTCACTGTTTCTATCTGTGAAACAGGCATATTCATAGTCACTACCTACTAGAGTTGTGAAGTTCAAATGAACAAAAAAGAATATTGGACACAAGTCACGGTGCCTGACTTTATAGAGTAAGAGTTTAATTGTTTGATGCTATTATTTTCTGAAATTTCCATCTCTTCATTCAGGAAAAATTGTTGGTTGGACAACGGACAGTCACCTCCTATCAAACCCATAATTTGAAGATTGACTAAGTCACCTACTTTGCATTCAGATGTTGATAATTATCAAGCCAGCCTAGGTTAAAACAAGTTTTCAACCTTTTACAAATATATTTTTTTAAGAATTGTGTATCTTGGGGACAAAACATTATAATAAGGTTAATGAGAAAAGGAGCAACACAAATCTGTTTTCATTAATCTTAACAGAGCTTTAATCACAGCACAGGGGGAAACAGCTGCTCTGGAAGGGAGCCTAGGAGCAGATCAGTAGAAGCTGATTATCCATTAATGAGAGGGCTGTGGTGGGGAGCCCTGGTGGAGAACCCACCAGACTCAATCCTGCAAGCTATTTGCTGAAGAGGTGGTGTATATGAATCGCTTGATTGATGTAAAAAATTCAAAACAGATTCTTCTCAGCAGCCTGGGGACTGTCATACATCACTGATCTCTTATCTGTTTATGTTAAGGAAATAGCATCCTTCAGTAAGTAAATGTGTGTGGTATTTAATTAAACTCATTGCTGAGCTCTGTGTGTGTGTGGCTAGTCCTCATTTGGGGATTATCGGACTGTTGCATTTTGCCTTTTTTCTCATTTTTTCCTTCTTCTAGCATTTCTTCCTCCAGCTCAGAATTGCAGGAGCTTTATGTTATATGGAGCATCATGGGAAGTACTTTAGTATTTTTTTATTGCACACATTATTTAGAAAAGGAAACTGAGGCTCAGAGAGCTGAAGTCACTTGTCCAATGTCCTCTAGCTCAAAGAACTATATTATTTAAACCTAGGTTCTGGGTGGTTTCATAGCCTAAGCTTGCAACCTCTTATGCAATACGTGTATAAAGTAAAAACTAACTATGGTATATTGCGGTGGTTCTCAGAGTTAGTCCCCAGACCAGCAGCATCAGCATTGCCTGGGGAATTGTTAGAAATACAAATTGTTGGGCCCTGCCACAGATGTATCAGAAACTTAGGAATGCAGCCCGGGAAGCCCTCTGAGTGATTCAAATGGATGCTAAAGCTTGAGAGCCATTGATATTTAGTTGGTATGCTAGGTGCTAAGAATTTAGAAAGGCAAAAAAAAAAAATAGGTTCTTTGATTTTGGGGAGTTCAGAGTCTAGTAGAGAAGACTAAAATATAAAGACAATTATAATAATATTTTATTAGTGTATTATAAGTGTAGTGAGATAGTATACACAAAAAAATAGGAAAGTGCGGATTAAGATACTAACCTGGGTGGGGAGTGAAAGCTTATTGGAAAACGTGGTGCTTAAACTGAATCTTAAAGCATGAGAAGTCTCTGGCTGCAGTGACAGGAGAAAGTATTTTAGGCAGGGGGACAGCATAAACAGAAGATGAAATGAACACGAATACTGTCTATGAAACAACAGTCACTTTGGGGATGCTGGAGTAGGAAGTATAATGAAGGAAGCAGTGATGAGTTCATGTGGCGGACAGTGAGCTGCCCTCTGTTACTCTGAAATTTGACCCCCACCTGCTGAAGCTCAGGAGTTTGGCTTCTTGAAGCCCTGGCTTGGATATTTTACAGTCATTTGTCAATTTATGGCATTTACAACTGGCCTGTGGTTCCAGATGAGGGGCACCACATATCACAAAGGCTTGTTCTTCATGATCTGTTGAGCACCCAGTAATTCATGCACGTTATTTATACCACCCACTCATTTCTCCTTCTTTCTCATGAAGTCGTCCATGCCATTAACATTAGTTAGCAGACATCAAGCTGCCTAGTGGATAAAATGTTGTTTGACAAGGGCTCAGTGGCTAGGGATGTAACTCATAGTTTATGTCATAAATTTCAACTCAATTATTTGTTTTCCCAGGTAATCTATCAGTGAATAATATACCCACATCACAGGACTTTGGCCTGTGAATTTGGTCTGTTTTCCAGACCAGTATTTTAGCATGGGCATGGGTGACATTTGAGCACTTAAAATAAAATAATGCAGCTACATTCTCTCTGGCATGGTGAATGAACGTGGAATTGGGAATAAGAGAGACCAAGTTTCTAGCCCCAACTCTGTACTTTACAACTGTGTCCACTAAATGACATTGGAAGGCATATTTGTTTAATCCTGTGAAGCTTCATTTTTAAAAAATCTGTACTGGCTCTCCAAAATGTGCCTGGAAGTTGCTACAATTCTGAGAATGTCTGAGAAGCTCCCCAACAGTCTTAGTCTGCAGCCACGAAGCGAATAATTCTCAGCAATTTTCTAGGAAGCTGCTTTGATACTCACATGTGCATGTTCATCTGGCAGCCACCACCTCCAGAGAATAAAGCTTCCGATTTACTTCCACTTTCCAGACTCCACAGATGTTCCTCTCCTTGGCAAAATGTAGCCCAGATCTAAACATGGAAGGTGATTCTGAGACATGTAGTTGGCAACCTTAGCAGGACATAGTGGTGCCACCCGGTTGATAACAGACATCTCAGCCCACTTTCCACTACACAGAAGCCAAATGATCTTCTTTAAATCCTAAAACAGAGTATTTCACAACCAGGCTTCAAATGACTCAATGGCTTCCCATTTCTCTTAGGATAAAACCCAAATTCATCCGGACGGCCTGAAAAGCTTGTCCAGCCTATCTCTTCAATTTCATCTAATTCTAGCTTTCCCTTTCATCATTATGTACAGACAAACTGATTTTTATTCCTTTTTTTTACACGCCAAACATTTTACCACCTCAAAATTCTTACAGTTATTGTTCCTTCTGTTAAGAATATCTTCCACCTTGATTTTTCTTATCTTTTTATCTCAACACTCTGAAGAGTCCTCCCCCAGTTTCTTTCTGTCACCCCTTTTGTTTTCTTCAGTGGATTTATTGCAATCTGCTCTTTTTGTGTGTTTAGTTATTATCTGTCATACTCACTGGAATATAAGCTCAGTGAAAGCTGGTACTATATTTATCAATTGCCCCCCTAGTTCTCTGTCTTGGCTTAGTTACCAGTTATCCTCTTGGAACACAGATCATCATAGGCTGAATTTGCTGCTTCAAATAATCAGAGGGCATCAGTTTTTTTAGTGCCCAAGAGCCTATAGTTATTGTACCAGACTTAATGAAAGTACAAAGCAGATAAGGGCAAGACGTGCTCTTTGCAATGCTTAAACAGTTTTAGTATATCTCAAGCAAAGAATCCTAATAAATCCTAATAAAACCAAAATTCTACAGCTTTTTACTATTGGTGTTCTACAACCTCTCTTTCCTCTCACTACCTAGAATAGTCAGAAATCTCAATTTATCAACCCTGGTGTCATCATCAGGACTGGACTGTGGACTGAAAGGAGAAGATAAATACCAATAATGATTACCAAATGTTGAATAACTATCATATGTCAACAATATGATAAATTATTTATGAACCTCACAATATTGCATGGAAAATAATTATCTCACTTTTCCAAATTATTTTTATAATTTTTCTAATTTTTAAAATAATTTTCTAATAATTTTTAAAAATTATTTTTATAAAAGTTAAGAACTTGACCAAAGTCACAGAGGTTATTTGAGGTTAAACTAGGGTTTAAATCTTGGTCAGTTTGGTTCTAACGCCCAAATTTACTTCCCTGTTTCTGCCGTATTCTAGGTCTCTTTTGATTTTATAATACGTTGCATTCGTGATAGCATTATTTATCTCCCCCTGTATTCACACTCTTTGTCCTTTTACTCTGGGTTAAGCTGTAAGACTGCTGTTTAGACTGGCTTTGGCCAACAGAATGAGGTAGGAGTTCTAGATCTGAGCCTGGGCCTCACATGAGTATGCTCACCCTCTTATTTGTCTGCCTAGACTAGCTCTTCGGTTTAGGAGAGAATGAGAGACACATCAATGCAGAACCATCCTCAACTAGACCCAGCCATGCTTCTCCAACCCCCGAAAAGGCTATACTCATGTGAGAGCTCATCCAAGTACAGCAGAACAGCCCAGCTGAGCCCAACCAAGATCAATGAAGCCTCAGGAAACCAAACACAGTCAATAAGCCCAACCAAGGTCAGCAGAACAGTCTGGCTGAGCCCAGCCTGGATGAGCCAATTCCTAGCTGATTCATACACTCAAAAAAAATGATAAATGATTGCCATTTTAACCATGGTATGCTGGGGTTGTTTCTTTCACAGTAATAACAAATTGATACAGACACTAATTAGCTCTGCAAATGTGCTTAAAAATAATGCTTACAACCATTTATTAAGACTTTATGTATGAGACACAGTGCAGAACACTTTACATTTATTATCCCTTTAGATCTTCTTCAAAACCTCTCTGAGGGTTTCACAGATGGGAAAAATTAGAGGAATAGAAATGAAATAACTTACTCAAGTTTACACAGCTTGTTTAAGTGGCAGAGTTGGAATTTGAACATAAGTCTATCTGGTTCCAAAGTTATTCTTTTTTTGTTTTACCAGGTTGACTTTATTCATAATCTAGACTTCACATAGAAAATAATCAGCTTGTGAATATGACTGAGTTCTCTGGGTCCATTTTCTTCAACTACAAACTAGAGGAAACTAAATATCTTTTTTTCTTCTTACTTTCTTTGGTTCTATTTCCTACATACAAAAGTTATTTGAGGGCAGTTGGAGTTAAAGCATGTATGCAGTTTGATGATAATGGTGATGATGATGACAATGACAATATATATCACAGAGATGAAAGCATGGACATACTTTTTCCAAGAAAGAGAACTAAGATGATTGTTGCAAGTGAGTGTAAAAATTAACTCTGAAAACTTACATGTAAAACAGAGGAATAAATCTGGGTCACACAATCTTCCTTCCTAATGCAATAAACAACAACAACAACAGCAAGAAAAAAGTGTCAGCCAAGAATATCAAATTTATCAAATAAGCAAGAAACTAGATATAATGTGGGGCTTCAAAGAGCAGATTTCAAGATCTCAGCAGAGGCACATGCCCTTGTGCACTCTTCTGTTCTCTCTCCTGTCTCTATTTGCAACACATATACAAAGGACATCTCTCTATATATATCTATATCTCATACACATAAACTATCACATATGTGCCATTATATGTATATATATTCACATACATATTCCATATAAAATATGGATTCAATAATTAAGAGTTAAAATATGACTAAAGAGAATAATATGAAAAAGGAGACAGGTGACAGAACAATACCATTGTAGAACTAATATGTAAATTAGGAACAACAAGAAACAGATGAGACATATGAGGAAATTGAAATTAGTTACAAAAGAAAGCTTTGTGATAACATAGGAATTGTCAATAAAGGACTCTTAAAAAATAAAAAGTTCTTAGAGACTTCACAATACATAGTGTGGTTACATCCAACAGACCTACAGCCACCCAAGCATAAAGGGAAAGTTGCTTATAGGGAGGAAAATCAAATTTGCCTCAAAGTTCTCTGTAGCACCAATTATGACAGAAGACAATTGAGCCAAGTTTGCACAATTCTAAAAGAAAATTAAACACAGTCAAAAAGTATATCAAATAAAAAGCCACAGGGAGATATTCTTGAACAAGAGCCCTTCTTAGCAAAAATAATTGATGATATCCTGTAAACCAAAAAGGCATTGTGAAGAGAACTAGCAAAGTAGTAAAGAAATATGTGTAAGCAGTTCAGAAATACTTTTGCTGCCAGTGCAATTCCTTTATCTTTTGATAAGTTAGAAAAAGTATTTTAAATAATATGAAAAATAGTCCATAACAGAAATATTTTAAGGCATACAGATTATAAGATAGTTATACAATTTTTATTCTCATGGCTATATTAAGATAGATATCTTGAATGCTATGTAATGTTAATTATTAATATTTTTAGATGTGGTTTTAGATGATTTTATTAACTTGTTATTTGTTGCTATTTCTTGATTTTTGAAAATACGTACATGTAAATATATAGTTAATTCATCATTGTTATATTTAAAGAGCAGAAGAAAAAATTAGATCTTAACTTACTATAAGTAAGCTATAAGTAAGAGATGGTAGAGATGGAGAAATAGAAAAAGCAATAAAGAAAACTTTCTGTAAGTGTGGCATGGTAAAAGGAGCGTTCTCCTTCTATGAGCATCTGTTACCTAGTAGATATTAGGAAAATCTGATTTTCCTCCTTATAAGCAACTTTCTCTTTATACCTGGGTGCCTAGCAGGTCTGTTGCAGGTAACCACACTATTGTCAAGTCTTGAAGAATTTCTCTCTTTTTATTGATCATCACTATGATATCACAAAGCTTTCTTTTGTAATTAATTTCAACTAGGTCTCTTGCTTTACTCTCTATAACTTAGTTCCATCATCTACATGGGTGGGGATATGTTGTTACCTCAGAGTTGGCTGTAATAATGAAATGAAACAATGTATGTGATAAGGTCAAAACAATTTTATGAATATGTTCACTTGTCTTCTCCCCTTCCCGACAAGCAGGAGTGTTCTGATTTTCCAAGACAAATCTTGGATTAAAGGATAGTTAATGGAGAATACAGTGAAGAGAAAATGGAAAATAGCAGGGAGTACAGACCGACTGTGGTAGTGGAATTGGTTGCATGTGTTTCATTTCTTTAGAAAAAAATGTGTCCAAATTACTGTCTGCAAGTGTATCCTCCCAGTTCCCTTTCGTGTGGTCTAGGGTGGGGCTGAAATCTGGACTTGGGAGGTGGCACATATCTGCTTGTCCACAGTGATTCAGAAATAAACAAGTGGCATAAGTCAGATGGAACAGAGAGATGCCAGGGTCTTTGAAGGGCCTGAGGAAGATGATCTTTCTCTTCTGAATCTGAATCTAAGACATTGAAGCCTGGAACCACTCACCTCTGCATCTTGCCAATCAAAGGGAGAAGGCTCCCGAGAGTGGAACCAACACAAAGCCAATTATCAGGAGGAAATAATTCAACCCATTGGATCCAGCAGGGCTCAACTATATGTTACGTGAGCTAATTAATCCCCTGTTATTTGCAAGAGGAAGAGTTGGTTTAGCTATTTGCAATGCAAAGAGTCCTAATTGAACAGATGGGATTGTTTCTCTTTGTCTTCACATTTGTTTGTATATTTGTTTTTGTTTGCTTGTTTAGTACAGGTATGGAAGTAACTACAGTGTGTGAGACCACAGATGAGATAAAAAGAATATTGAGAAATATTTCTGGACACTATTGGTTTCCAGCGTGGAATTTGCCTGATGAACTTCAAGAAATATAAGCAGATGACTAACATTATTTTAAAATTAGCTTTAGTGGTATGAATTTTACTTTTTTCTCCACATTTTAGTACTCTAGGACTAAGAGCCATGGTTTGTGATTTTATTGATAAAACATTGAAAAGACCATTTTAAGGGCTTTGCTCATACCATTCTCTTATTTGGGAAAGTCATAACTCTTTCCCTGCCTTCCCTGCTGCACAAGCTCCCTTTGTTAAGACTATGCTCCTACCCAGACTCCAGTACCTCTCAGTTCCAGCATTTCCCCACCCATTAATGCCAATGACTAACCTTTAGTCCACCAAATGGGCTCACCTGCATGTCCGTGGCAACCACTTCTTATGTCTCTCTATACATTTGCCACTTGGCGATACAATAGTCTCCCACTAGGCTATAAGCTCTTTGAAGACAGGAATTCACTCACATCATATTTCTGTTTTTAGTACTTATCACAGACCTGGCATATGGTAGGTGCATGGGAAATCTTTTTTTAACCTCCTTTCTCCCCTCAAATTCACTCTCCCCATTTACGTAAGCTATTTTGTTTATTGATGACATCACCTCTTGCCCTATGGTTCACACTCAGGTTTGGCTAATGGGAAGTATAGGCAGGAGATAAAAGGGAGAGAAAGTGAGGTTCAGATGTTTTTCTGTTGACTTTTTCTGCCAGCCCACCGTGGGTTGGTAGAAACTCTCTACTTGAGGCTAATAGTGTGATGTTATCGCCCACCAGGTTACTTAAGGGGTGTATGTCTGCTGCCTAAACCCTAAAGGCTGGGTGCTGAACCCAAGGCCCTGGTGCCCAGTGGAGGAGTAGGTGTCCCTGAGAACCCAAACATTTGGATAGTGTCTAAGAACCTACCAAGAAAACTAGTCTCATTGCTCAAACACAGTAGACAAAGATCAAGAAAAGTAGCTTAAAAACAGTTTAGAGACAGAAGTAGTGCAGATCTCTAGAGCTGTCCTGCTGTAGTCCAGGAGTACCCTGTATGTAAGTTTTAATAAACTCATCTACTTGTCAAGCTGGAATTGTCCAAGTCATTCTTATGTCTCTCAGCACCTTCCCAGTTTGGGGGTGGGGGACATTACAGTCCCAAGTTTTTCTTATAACAATTGGTGTCATGAATAGGATCCAAGAAAGCAAACGATGAGTCAGGAAGGGGTGTGTGCAGGCGAAATCCGGGGTGGTTTGCAACACGCACCAAGGGTGGAGTTGCCTGACTGCTCAACCTCTGTGGGCCACCACGTGAGTACAAAGATGCTCAGAAAACTTTGGCAGGGACTGAGCACATATTGCAAGAAGCTAAGATATTAAAGTACAGTAAGGATAGCAAATATGCAGCTGTTGCAATAAAGCTGGCTCTGAAAAATTGTTAGAGCAGGAAAGGGAGAAAGGGTAGAAACTCCTGCGAAAGTTTAAAGGCATGCCAGGTTTTCTAGAACTCCAGCTGGTTATATATTATGGCCCATTCTTGTGCAAATTTAAAAACTGATGGGTCCGGATAAGGTGGCTCACACCTGTAATCCCAGCACTTTGGGAGGCCGAGGCAGGCAGATCACTTGAGTTCAGGAGTTTGAGACCAGCCTGACCAACATGGTGAAACCCCATCTCTACTAAGAATACAAAAATTAGCTGGGTGTGGTGGCACGCGCCTATAGTCCCAGCTACTCGGGGGGAGGCTGAGGCAGGAGAAATGCTTGAACTCGGTAGGCGGAGGTTGCAGTGAGCCGAGATTGCGCCACTGCACTCCAGCCTGGTGACAGAGCAAGACTCCATTTCAAAAACAAACAAATAAACAAACAAACAAAAACTGATGGACAAATTACGACAAAGAATTTCAGAGCTCAAATGGTTAACCTGCAGCTATAGCATTAAGTAGAGTCTTTTAAATGTCTCTATTTCTCTTTCCTTTTCTACCTGCTTTGAATCTGCTGTTACTAAGCTACCAATGTTTAGATAAAACTCACTAATTGAAAGATATTTGGAGATTTTGTTTTTCCTATATTGTTCAACCAGTTGTAGCTAAAATGTAAACAGTAAAAGCTCATTTGAAACTGAAAAGGGGGTAAAAGAGGTTTTTTAAAAATAAAAGTGTTATAGAAACTGTTTACCCAGAGTTTTGGTCCACAACCTTCATTGGATTGCCTATTGGGGAAAAGTTTAGCCATGTGAATAGGTCCCAGTTTTGTCAAATATAATTTGGATCCAGCTGTCTTTTGTAAAATAATGAGATTTGATGCTGTCTCATGGATAAAGTTCTGAAGTAAAGCTATTGGATCCTTGTATGTGCTTATACATGTTTAAATGTGTTTATGTACATGTACATATTGTGTCCAGCATGCTACCAAATTGGCTTATAAGGAAATTAGTACATATAAATGAAATAAGTCTAAATGCTTTTTAGGTCCACATGTATTTAATAATTGTTAATAAATAAGCTAGCTTTGAAATTATTGGTAAGATAAAAAGAAAAATGTCTTCAAAAATGTCAGATACATTTTTGTCTGGGTTTACTCATTAGATAAGTTTTCTATTTGCCTCTAGATATTTTAAGGTGTTAGAGTTTGACATAAAGTTGGCAAGACTATAAACGCAGCCTAAGCCAGAATGATCTTTGTGTGGTTTTTTAATAAGTAAGACTAATTTGATATTGTTGGTTTAATAAAAATAGCTACATTGTCTGGGTTATCGGCAAAACACATGTCCATGTGTTTAACTTTAAGGTTCTTGCTTAGATGAACATCAAATATTTACAGCCTATAAAAATAATTAATAAAAATACTTAAAATAATAATTTGTCTTGATTCTCAAGAGTAATCTAGATAAACTGCTAAAAATAAATAAATTAAGTAAATGTAAATAAATGTTTATAAATAAACATTTCGCATGATTTAAAATCTTAAAATTATGTTAGGTACTCATTGAATGTCTGGGTCATTTCCAATTTAAAAAGAGTTATAATATAAAATATTGGTCACACTTCTGGGCTCATCAATAGAAAATAAAATCTACGATATGGGGAAAGCAGTGAGCCTGATAAAATACAGACTGAGTCCAAAAGTAATCAAAAAACAAAAATGGGATGGGCCGTATGGGTGCCTGTACACTTGCCCTAGCCCACACCAGCAATAAGCTTGAAGTGATGCCACCTTCCAAGGGGATACTCTGAAATCACCCAAACAATCCAAAAGTTATATAATGTACAAATAGGCTGTCCCTAAGCCCTTCCAATAGCCCTTTAGGGGCCTGTGAAGAAGCCAGATGCCACTTGGAGAATGATGGTAGACTATTATGAGCTAAACAATGTGCCCCCCCGCCCACACCGCCCCCCCCCCCGCCCCCCGCCGCCCATACATGCAGCTGTACCTAATATTGCTCAACTGTTGGAGTAAGTGGTCCTTAAGCTGGGCAATGTCCATGCTGTGATTGACTTGGCTAATGCCTTTCCTAGCATTCTTTTAGCAGAAGATTCACAAAGCCAGTTTGCCTTCCCTTAGGAGGGCCAACAGTGGACTCTCCAGGTGCTACCACAAGGGTACCTGTACAGCTGCACCATTTGTCACAGTGTGATTGCACAGAATCTGTCTAGACTCACTTTGCCCCCTCGATTTCCCTGTTTCACTGTATTAATGATAACATGTTAACCTCAGAGTCTCTTAGAGATCTGGAGACTGCTCTACAAACCATCTTGGATGGCCCAAAGGACAGAAGATAGAAAGTCAACCTCAAAAAGAAACAAGAGCCCAGCGTAACCATTCAATTTTCAGGAGTTACCTGATCGGATAAGATGTGAAAAATACCAAGAGCTCTCATTAACAGGATAGCACAACAGTCTGTTCCCCAAACAGTAAACTAACTCCAGGTTTTCATAGGTTTACTGGGCTACTGGAGGATATTCATTCCTCATTTGGCACAAATCCTGCATTTGTTATGCACACTAATAAAAAACAATAAAAATGGGACTGAACATGGAGAGCAAGAGGCATCTGACAAAACAGAAATATTGATAAAACAAGCTCAAGCGCTAGAGACCGCATTGTCACAGCACCCTTTTATATTCAAAGTCACTAGAGATGTCACAAAAATAAATTGGGGTTTATGGCAAAAGCAACCAACAAAATGATACCTGAAGGGTTTTGGTGTTAATTATGAAAGAGGACAGAATCCTACAATATAGTCCTAGGGCAACTGTTACTGGGCATGTATAGGGCATCGCATCAAGTGGACGCCATCACAGTAAAAGCTGCTTACCCCATAAAAGGGTGAACAGAAGGCCTCCTAGCTAAGCTCACCTCTAGGGTGGCATGATCACACACCCTGCAGAAATAGCACTCATTTCTAAAACTAAGGGCTGTCCTGTCCACTAGTCCTTTAAGTCAGGAACTATAGGAGGATCTCAGACCTGTCTACTTTGAACACATGGAGGGATCCAATATGGCACTGGAGCCACCTGTGAGGCCAGCCGCCATAGATGAGGGGATCCTGCTGATACCTACTAGAACCTGGTACACTGATGGGCCTAGCAAAGTTATCCAACACTGGGCATCAGAACAAAATATAGACTGGAGGTTCACTTACCATATAACACAACAGGGCAGGCCTCATAAAAAAAAAAGAATGGCCTGTTAAACACCCACTTATGTGGGTTTTTAATATGTCCTAGGACAGCTCTTTAAGGTCCTGGACTAAGACTCTCCCTGATTGTGGGTAATTGCCACAAATAGTATTGGAACGTCCCAGATTTGCCTTCACTGTGTAGTGAGTGTGCCCGGCTGTCTTGAATGAGCACCATGGAAGACGGATGGTGCATTAACTTGGGCTAAGGATAAGGAACATTCATGAGGGTCCTGAAGTCGGCCAGAGGTCAGGTGCTATCGGTTAGATCAAATGTGCTGAGATAATTGTTGGGGAGATGAGTCATTTAAGTGAGGCAGGAAGAGGCACAAATAACCAAGGTCAAAGCAGACAAACTACAAGAAAGCCTCGGATTTAGACACAGAGAAGAAATAAGTGGGTCAAAGCTTAGAAATAGAGTGGAGTTTTCTAGGGCAATTCTCATAGATGTTGGTCTCCTGTCTCTGCATCCTTTCATGTGTGACTCATGAGGTGTGTTTATGTGTGTCTGTGTGTGTGTGTGAGAATAAGTTTAACAGGTACTTACTCATTTTTTCATCACTGATACCACCAAACTACATACCAATATAAATTCTCTCTCAATCTCTCTCTCTCTCTCTCTCTCTCTCACACACACACACACACACACACACACACTTCTACCCCTGAAGTGCATAGATGGCACACATCCCTTGCAGTGGCCATACAGATGCCAGCAGTGGTTTCCAGGAAATGCTCCTCTAGAAATTCCCTTTTAATGTCTCTTTCATACAAAATAAAGGAAATTTGCATGTATTTCTCTGCTTGCCTCTGCTTACCCAATGTCTCATGATGATCTGCTTTGCTTTCTGCATCTGAATCAATCTATTTTGCCTCAGGAAATATCCTTCTGTGTTATTTTACTGCTTCCGCCTTGACAAAAGAGCCCGTGTGAAGTGAAATTGACAGGGTTATGGTATTTTCTATCATTCCATTATTGAGGGTTTATTGGTCATTCATATCAGCCTCACACTTTTGCAGACCTTCTCAGAGCTGCTCGCCTCCTCAGCTTCCATCTAATGTTACTCCCCTGATTGAGCTCTTTAAGTACTCAATCTTAAACCTGGTTTTTTCATCAAAATCATTCATAATCACTGCTATTATCTCTTATAATTACTATAGTCATTTTGGCTCAGAATAGCTAACAACTTTAGCCTTTAGTCTGGTAAACCTTGGCAATTGTATTTGGTGGAAGATCTAGTGTGTTAGTAAGAAAATAGCTGTGATGTCTGAGTCTGTGTGTTATTTTTCAAGGGTCAGATAGATTCCATCTGGGTCACAGACATGTTATCCCATAAAATCCTTATGCCAACTATTACAATTATAATTATAATTATAATTAAACTTTACAGGTGAGAAAACCAAGGTTCAGAGTGGTTGAATGAATTGCCAATATTACAGAGCTAATAAGTAACAGAGATGGGATTTAAACCCCGACCTGGTTCTTGTACCTTTTTACTGCACTACATTATTTTGGACTGCAGAGAGCATTTATAAAATCTGGAGAAAAATGTTGGCATCAGAACACCCACAGTAATAAGACGGGGTGCCAGAAAGTGAGACTGAAAAACCACTGGGCCATAATCAATTTGCAGTGGACATTCACAGTGCTTTGTTGTAATTAAATATGTAGTTGCAACTTATATTCCATTGGTTCAGGTTTAGTTATGGGAGATGTTGCAGAAGGAAAAACAAGCAATCTGAACTGCAAAGATAGGAGCAAAACACAAGGAAGGGTAAAACAGTGAAAACCTATGACCTTCTCTTTTTAAGAGATACAGTACCTGCTGTTGTGTGTCACCCAGATCTCTCATTAAATAACTAAAGTACCTGTTGCTCCAACTGCTAGTAGTGTTGACCACAGGCAGCTCTCACTGGAGCCTCCCTCTGAGCTCTTCTATCAGCTGAAGAGAAGCAACTTGTCCAAGATCAATCTCCTTTCTAGGCACAGCCCACATCCAATGATAGGTCAATTCTCCTTGTGTCACATGAGGCCTCTCTATAAGGCCATCCAGCTCCAGAGTGCTGTGAAGTCACCCGAGGCCTTTGTTCTGACTGCATCTTTTTCAACTTGCCCCTTGGCCCAATTCTCCTGCTTTCACTTCTCTACAACTGTTCGCCCTAACATCACCACCCAGTAAATTTCCTGCACAGAAATCAATGCCTCAGAGTCTATTTCCCAGGAAACCTGAACTGTAATATGGAGTAAGTCGTGAATCTCTGTTGTGGCAGCCAACTCTAGTTAATCTCAATATTTCTGAGAGAGTTATGACTGTTTGTCAAATATTTACTGTAATACCAGTAAATATATCAGGGTACAATAAATATTAGGGGTACTTTCATAAGTGTAAGAATGGAAATATTTTACTGATTTTCAAGAGAGCAATTTAGCTGCTGTTGGAGGATAAGTCAGTGGTCTGGGCAGAATTCAGATCTGAATAAGAATATCCATTAACCTTACTTTATCTCCAGGGTCTTGAATGCTGATGACAGCATGAAAACGTCTTAATAATCACTAACACATGGTGAAATGTTACACCTCTGCTCGGTGTTTTAAGAAGCTCTTTCTTCCATTTTAAAAATGTCTATAAAAGTCCCTTCAGGACTGCCAGGAGTTAAGTCACTGTGGTCACAGGCTTGCCCTCCAGTGACCAAGGCAATGAGAAAATATTCCTGAAACTCTTCTAGGTATGAGAACCACAGGGCACATTATTGTACTTTTAAGGGGTGTGGCATGTGAAGGACAGAGTACAAACATCTCAGGGTTTTGGAAACTTGAGGATATGCCGCCATCGAAGTTCTATCTCTAACCAAATCCCCTCACCTTCAGTAATACCAACAACCTGCTTTGTGACTCACTCTTCCGTTCTCGTAAGTCTTTGCCCATCTTCTGTGCTGATAATCCTGCTGTTTGTTTAAGAACCAGATGAAACAATGCCATCTAGTCAGAATTGTTTACTTCCCTAAGGGATATAAATAAATCTAAAGTTTTTTGGAAAGCAATTGAACTTCATACATGTTCATACGTTTAGATATAGGCATTTCACCTCTAAAACTCTCTTAAGAAAATAATTCAAAATGTAGTACAGATTTTTCAAATATAAAGATATAAAAAATTCCTAGCCATGACCACAAAAAAATATTCCCTTTGTTTTTCTTTCATTCTCTTTCTTCTTTTAGTAGAATTTAAGCTTTGTCAGGTCAGGAAACACGTTTGTTTTCTTCACTACTGTATCCCCACTATCTAAAAACAGTGCAGTAATGGTAACCATGGTAAATGTGCAGTAAATATTTGATAAATGGTTAAATCTTCAAACGTGCAGAAGGTAGTCGGAAAAACATGAAGTTTAATTGAGATATAAAGAAGACTTGTAACAAGAAGAGTAGTACTTTATTTCTGGTTGGAAAGAGTTAACCTCATAAAGACACAAAATTCCCTGATTATATATTTACAGTATTTTTCACTTAACATACTAATGGAAAAAAATAAAATAGTACTTTTCTTTTTATGAGAACTAGGAAAGGTTTTGTCCTACCATATATATGTGTGTGTACATCTATGCAGATATATACACACACACAAACACACATAAACAGAAATAAAAATGGTGTGGTACTGAAAAAGTGCTTTAAATGCTTTACTTGATGATGTGACAGCTTTAACTTAGTGAGGTATAAATGCAAGAGATGTGTTATTCCCACAGTTACTATTAACTGTGCTTTGTTGAATCTTCCTTTTCCACTGGTTAGCAGCCATCTTATGTAATACGATTAGTAAAACAATCTATGTTCAGTCCAGACCACTGTAAAACTTTAATCTCCAACTCCTACCGTCCATCCACTCTAGTTGCCCTCCTAGCACATTAGGGAAACATACCGTGAGGTCCATAAATTCCTATTTTCTGTAGACATTTCAGCTGCTACCAAGAAAGTAAACTCCTGATGAATCTACCGTACATCTAGGCCTAACAATGACTGCCTTGGTGACTCAGAACAGCAGTTTCTCATATGGATAAAAAAGCAGACTGGACCTTTTAGCACCTTTCTGAAGATATTGCATGCAACATTAACTCCATTTTTCAAAACATCCAGGTGTGAAGGGGAAAAAAGGAACCATAGGTTATAAGCATTCACCATTTTCTCTCTCCCACTTCTCCCAATGGAGGGAAGTAGATTTCTTGCTAGGTCAGTTCTGGGCTCTTTTTTAGTTATATAAAATTAGGACAAAAGGCAGACGACAAGGCAAAACAAAAGACCTGAGCCAGATGAGGGTTGTTATAGGCTGGGAAGAAAGGTTTTTGAAGGGTGCAGATAATGGGGGAAACAGAAGAGATTTGTTTTGTTTCTCTTGGACAGTGGAGAGTCCAAGAGAAATGGAAGGCGAGTTATGCAGGGAAAGGAGTTTTTGTTGTTGTTTTGTTTTTGTTGTTGTTGTTTTTTATTATACTTTAAGTTCTGGGGTACATGTGCAGAACATGCTTGTTTGTTACACAGGTATACACGTGCCATGGTGGTTTGCTGCACCCATCAACCCGTCATCTACATTAGGTATTTCTCCTAATGCTATCCCTCCCCTAGCCTCCCAACCCCTGACAGGCCCCAGTGTGTGATGTTCCCCTCCCTGTGTCCATGTGTTCTCATTGTCCAACTCCCACTTATGAGCAAGAACATGTAGTGTTTTGTTTTCTGTTCTTGAGTTAGTTTGCTGAGAATGATCGTTTCCAGTGTCATCCATGTCCCTGCAAAGGACATGAACTCATCCTTTTTATGGCTGCATAGTATTCCACGGTGTATATGTGCCACATTTTCTTTATCCAGTCTATCATTGATGGACATTTGGGTTGGTTCCAAGTCTTTGCTATTGTGAACAGTGCTGCAATAAACATATGTGTGCATGTGTCTTTATAGTTGAATGATTTATAATCCTTTGGGTATATACCCAGTAATGGGATTGCTGGGTCATGTGGTATTTCTCATTCTAGAACCTTGAGGAATCGCCACACTGTCTTCCACAATGGTTGAACTAATTTACACTCCCACCAACAGCGTGAAAGCGTTGGAAACGAGATTTTTTTTAAGGGAAGTTTTCTGGCTGCTACAGCCACCCCCTTTGAAACTTCTGCTTCCATTGCTTTTTTTTTTTTTTTTTTTTGAAATATACCACACTAAATATTTCAAATGGTTTTAGCTACTGAACTATTTGTTTGTATAGGAATTTGCATAGCACTAGTTGCAAAGCAATTGGGTTACATGAGCTATATGAGATATTTTATTTGCCAAAAATGCCACCTGTGTATTCTGGTCAAGAAGAATTATTCTAGGTGCTTATGAGGCCCTGGTATTTAGATAGTCAAACAGTGATCTTCAAATGATGCTCTGGTGGTTTCCTCAAAAGTTCTCTAAAACAAATACTTCATTGAAATTATTTTGGTTCTGAATAGCCTTGAATGCATCCTCAGAAATCCTAAGTTCATGTTCCAGCTTTACTTTGCTAACTGCACAAACCAACTGTGAACCTCATGAAGGCAGGAAAGACATATTATCATCTTTTTATATTGCCATGGTTTTAGCGATTGGCCACCTGGGGCACATAGTAAACACTCAATATGGGTGAATAAGTGGGTATGGCTTCAGACATTTTCAATAAATTCTTTAGTTGTTTTCATAAAGTACTGGATTAAAGCATCCTTCTGGTATCATGAGTCAACTTTTAAAAAATCAATTACCTATAACTTCAGGCAATATTGTTCTTTCTTAGTTGGGTATATCAACTGAATAACCATGCATCCTGCCCCTCACCCAGGATGCTGCCTTAAATAAGGATAAATGTTCTCTGAGTTTGTATAAATAAATGAAAGAGAGGCAGAGAGAGAGAAAGATATGGGAAAGAAGAGAGAAATAAAATAATATGGGAATTTAAGCAAATTCTTCAGGGAGAGGAAATTCACTCCAGTGTTGACTCCTTCATTGAGGTAACCAATCGATACATACAAGAAGCCCAAAAATATTTTTAACATATTGGAAACATTGCTGGATGTTTTAGATGGACTGTTTACATACAGGAAACTGGTAAAATACAGGTGTCCTCATACACTTCTTTTATCATCATGGTTACTCTTACTTAAATTTATTAGCATTGATGGACACTTAGTAATGTGCTCACATGGAAGAGGCTACATGTGTTTACACAGTATGGTGACTGCTCACCAATTTTTTTCCCAATTGATCAAAGTGTCACCAATTTTTCTTTCCTATGTTTTTGTTTTTTTTTTTAAGGGAAATACATCAAGTGTTTCTCTTGTGTTTGAGATGGAGTCTCACTCTGTCACCCAGGCTAGAATGCAGTGGTGTGATCTTGGCTCACTGCAACCTCCGCCTCCTGGGTTCAAGTGATTCTCCTGCCTCCGCCTCCTGGGTAGCTGGGATTACAGCTGCATGACACCATGCCCAGCTTTTTTTTTTTTTTTTGTATTTTTAGTAGAGACAGAGTTTCACCATGCTGGCCAGGCTGGTCTTGAACTCCTGACCTCCGGTGATCCGCCCAACTTGGCCTCCCAAAGTGCTGGAATTACAGGCATGAGCCACTGTGCCCAGCCATCAAGTGTTTTCTGAAGACATTCTGTTCCATCCCAAAGGAGCTCCACAATAATGTTCTTTTATCATTAATCGCTGGATGTTCTGAAATGTTTTCTCCCCTGAAGTCATAAGTCACAAGTTTCTGATGTTTTATCTTCTCTCTCTCTCTCTCTCTCTCTTAGCATCCTGGTTCTCTGAAGACAAGTGTCATGGAAATACTTTTGGATAGGCAAAAATGCATTCATTCCTCGGTCTATTCAAAGAGTCAATATCTCTAAGAATGGCAGGTGCATTATCCAAAACATGGATATTTTCTCCTGCAAGTATTGTGATGATTGATACTTTGGAGTTTTTTCTGCTGCATCTGTCATAGTAAGGTTACTCTTAAAAAACTATTGCCCAAATACCATTCAGGACATTGGCATGGACAAAGACTTCACAACTAAAACACCAAAAGCAATTGCAATGAAAGCCAAAATTGACAAATGGAATCTAATCAAATTAAAGAGCTTCTGCACAGCAAAAGAAACTATCATCAGAGTGAACAGGCAACCTACAGAATAGGAGAAAATTTCTGCAAGCTACCTATCTGATGAAGGTTTAATATCCAGAATCTATAAGGAACTTGAACAAATTTACAAGAAAAAAATAACCCCATCAGAAAGTGCACAAAGGATATGAACAGGCAATTCTCAAAAGAAGACATTTATGCGACAAGAAACAGGAAAAAAAACTCATCATCACTGGTCATTAGAGAAATGCAAATCAAAACCACAATGAGATACCATCTCACTCCAGTTAGAATGATGATCGTTAAAAAGTCAGGAGACAACGGCTGCTGGCAAGGCTGTGGAGAAATAGAAACACTTTTACACTGTTGGTGGAAGTATTAGTTCAACCATTGTGGAAGACAGTGTGGTGATTCCTCAAGGATCTAGAACCAGAAATATCATTTGACCCAGCAATCCCATTACTGGGTATATATTCAAGGGATTATACACACGTATGTTTACTGCAGCACTATTCACAATAGCAAAGACTTGGAACCAACCCAAATGCCATCAGTGATAGACTGGATAAAGAAAATATGGCACATATACACCATGGAATACCATGCAGCCATAAAAAAGAATGAGATCATGTCCTTTTCAGGGACATGGATGAAGCTGGAAGCCATCATTCTCAGCAAACTAACACGGGAACAGAAAACCAAACACTGCATGTTCTCACTCACAAGTGGGAGTTGAACAATGAGAAAATATGGACACAGGGAGGGGAACAACACACACCAGGGCCTGTCAGGGGTTGGGGGGCAAGGGGAGGGAGAGCATTAGTATAAATACCTAATGCATGCAGGGCTTAAAACCTAGATAACAGGTTGATAGGTGCAGCAAACTACCATGGCATATGTATACCTATGTAACAAACCTGCCTGTTCAGCACATATATCCCAGAACTTAAAGTAAAAGAAAGAAAAAAACGATTGCCCAAATCAAGAGCTCACAACTCAACATCAATAATAATTTTTAAAAATATATTACATACTATAGAGCACTTACCATTCTAAAAGCTTTTTGTGTAACAACTTTTTCAATCCTCACCACAGCCCCAGGAGATTAGTTCTGCTACTAATCCTGCTTTATAAATAAGGAAAATAAGGCACAGAGAAGTTAAGCAATTTCCCAAGGTCTCACATAAAATAAACAGTAGAGCAAGGGACTGCCATGTGGTCATCTGCTTATAGTCACCTCTCTCGCCACTATGACACACTGCATCTGATTAGCAGAAAATGAAATCTATGGACATTTTTAATGAGTATGCAAGCTTCCTAGGGCCAATGAGCCCCCTGAGACTTATACACAAACATGTGTGCATATGTGCTTGTACTTACCCATGCATTTCTCTGGGAAGAGACATTATTGCCTTCACTGGGTTCTCAGAATGCTTCAAGGCTCCATAAAAAGAGGTTAAAGAATAATATAGGGGGAAATAGCATAGTCTTTGAGACCTAAGTCCCCATGGTTTAAACCCTGGCTCTGTCACCCAGCAAAAAAATTAGCTTTATTGAGTCATTAGCAGCTTTAATTTTCCTGATGTGTTACACAGAGAATAACAATGCCAATTAATTGTGAGAACCAAAGGAGGAAATACTCACACAGCATTCAAAAGACTGTGTGGCATATAGAGCGAAGAAATATTCCTGATCCCTCTGAAGGCCTTTAGGCAAAGGGTATGTTCCCCGTCAACCAAGATATAGGATGATGTCTTTGTCTGTTTCTTTTCCCAGGATCTTAGTGATCTTTTCCAAATGTTTGCAGACAGGGGCAGTAATTATGAGTGAAGCTCTGAGGCACAATTCCGGCTTTTGTGAGACACAGTTCTCACCCTTATGGAAATGATGCTCAAAGTTTTCTCCAGGCCCAGGTGGGTCTTTTAATCCTGATATACATTTCTCTTGGCAGAAGACCAATTAGGAAAGAAATAAACAAAACAACCCAAAGCTTGCCAGCTTTGAAGTACACTTGATATTTTTTATAAAAAAATGAAAACCTGAATGTAAAGGAAAAGGCAAATTAAGCAAAGGTAATTAAAATATTACTGTATTAATTTTCTGTTGCTGCTATAACAAATTACCACAAATTTAGTGACTTAAAACAACATATTTATTTTCATAAAGTTCTGACTGTCAGAAGTCTCATGCAGGCCTCACTAGGCTAAAATCAAGGTGTGCACAGGGCTGCATTTCTTTCTGGAGATTCTAGCATAGAACTCACTCCCTATCTTGTCCAGCTTCTAAAGACTACCTACATTCCTTGGCTTGTGGCCCCCTTCTATCTTCAAGGTCAACAATGGCTAGTTGTGAAATAATAAAATATTTATATAGTGGGTCTCTTCCTTTAGTCTCCAGCACAGATCTCCTATAATCTTTGTAATTTCCTGAGTGATAATGGGTGCTACGAGAATATTTTGTTCTAATGTTTGGTTTTTGTCCCAATTCTTGACACAGTGCTCCTGAGACCTTTGTAATTTCCTGAGTGAACCTCTGACACAAAGCTCCCAAATCCCTTGGAATTTCCTGGGTGATTGGAGCATCTTTTGTTCTAATGAGGTGATTCTTGGTGGGCTTCTAGATGACCCCTGATCACCAGAAAGACCAAGCCATGAATGATTAGAAGCTTGGAGCTTTCAGCCCCACCCACCCCCTTCTCTGGGAAGGGCAGAGGGGCTGGAAATTGAGTCAATAATCAATCATTCCTCCATGATAAAGCCCCAGTAAAAATCCCTAAACTATGGGGTTTGAGGAGCTTCTGGATGGATGAACATATCCACCTGCAGGAGGATGATACACCCCAACTCCATGCCGACAGCTCCTGTACTCAAGACCCTTCCACGCTTCGTCCTATGTGTCTCTCTTCATCTGGCTGTTCCTCTATATCCTTTATTATACCTGTTATTAATAAGAATAAACCCATAAACATTAAGTAAGTGTTTCCCTGTGTTCCATGACTTGTTCCAGCAAATTAATCAAATCTAAAAAGGAGGTTCTGGGAGCCCTAGTTTATAGCCAGTTAGTCAGAAGTATAGGTGACCAGCTACTACATGCAACTGGCTTTTGAAGTCCAGGGCAGTCTTATGGGACCGAGTCCTCACCCTGTGGGATCTGACACTGTCTGCAGGTGGATAGTGACACAAGTGAATTGAATTAGAGAATTGAATCAGAATTAGACACCAGCTGGTGTCCTCTGGTGAACCTGCTGGAGAATTGCTTGGTAGGTGTAGAAAACCCCTCAAATATCTGGTGTTTGAAGTGTTGGATTGAGTGAGAGCAGAAAGTAGAAAAAAAAAAAAACACTTTTTGTTTGTTTTTTTAAATCTCTCTATACCAGTCCAGTCTTTCTCACATCACTCACTCTGAAATTGACTTTTCTTCTGTTGCTCACTTTGTTTTCATTTTTCAGTGCCCTTATGATTACATTGTGCTCACCTGGATAATCCTTGATGCTCTCCCTGTTCAAGGTCAAATGATTAGCATCCTTAATTACATCTGCAAACTTGATTCCCCTTTGCCATGTAATACAACATATTTACACGTTGTGGACATCTTTGGTGGGCCATTCTTCTGCCTGCCAGTTACTTTCTCAAGTAGGTCTATCATGACCACCCTATTTGAAATCCCAACCCACACCCACCTCCTTGATTTTCCTTATGTGTTTAAGACATGATTGCTGTAATAAAGCTGCGAAGTAACAGGGAACATGATTTTTTGGAAACTATGGACAAAAAAGTCAACTTGGCCTGGGTTTAAATCCTTGTCCTGCTATTTTTAATGTATACTTTTTGGAAATGTCTTAATATATTCGAGTCTCAGTTTTTGAGTTTGGGAAATGGTGATAATACAGCAACTGCACCGGACTGTTGTGAATATCTAAAAAGATCGTATACTGGATATACCTGGCCAATCTGCTTCATGTCCTCAAAGAAGGCAAATTATTAAAAAAAACAATAGAACAGAAGAGTCAAAATCCAAAATTTAAAGAAAAATTAAAAATTTAAATGGAGAAAAAAAGAAAGTGGATGTACTTGGCACAGAAGCACGCATGAGGTGCACTCAATATCTACTTCCCTCCCAGCTGCTTCTTTCCTCCCACTCAGTTCCCAGTCTGACTCTACCCATTCAGAAATAAATCCCCTTCCTCCTCCCTCTTGCCCATGACAACCACTATTCTTTCTGTTTCTGCGAGTTTGACCGCATTCGTTACTTTGTCTCAGTAAAATCGTGCAATATTTGTCCAATCGTGCAATATTTGTCCTTTGGTGACTGGCTTTTCTCACTTAGCATAGTAGCCTCTAGGTTTATCCATGTTGCAGCATGTATCAGAATTTCCTTCCTTTCAAGGGCTGAATATTATTCCACTGTATGTATATACCACCTTTTGTCTATGCATTCATTCATCACTAGATGCTTGGGTTACTTCCACCTTTTGGCTATTGTGAATAATGCTGCTGTGAACATGGGTATACTCATCTCTCTTTGAGATTCTACTTTCAATTCTTTTGGATATATATACAGAAGTGGAATTGCTGGATTAGATGGGAATTCTATTTTTAATTGTTTGAGGAACCGCCATACTATTTTTGTAGCTGTACCATTTTACTTTCCCATCAACAGGGCAAAAAGGCTCTGATTTCTCCACATACTCAACAACACGTTATTTTCTTTTTAAAAATTTACAGTAGACATCCTGATGGGTGTGAGGTGATATCTCATTTGGTTTTGATTTTAATTTCCCTAATGATTAGTGATGTTGAACATCATTTAATTTGCTCATTGGTTGTTTGTATATTTTTTGGAGAAATGTCTATTAAAGTTGTTTGCCCATTTTCAAATCAAATTATTCTGTTGTTGGCAGTAGTTGTGGTGGTGAGTTGTAGGAGTTCTTTACGTACTCTATTAACCCCTTATCGGATATATAATTTACAAATATTTTTCTCAGTTTGTAAGTTGTCTTCTCAGCCTGTTGATTGCACTCTTTGATGCACAGAAGGTTTAAATTTTGATGTAGTCCAATTTACATATTTTTACTTTTGTTGCCTGTGCTTTTTTGGCGTCATATCACTAATAGGAGTTACAAGTCTTTAATCCTAAACACATACATATACCTACACACAGAAACACAAACACACACACACACACACACACACACGCAATTTACAAGAGCAAAATGAATATGCAATGCTTTAAGAAAAGAAATTATTAAAGGCACCACTACCAAATAGAATAGCAGACAAAATGACAATAACAGCAACAACAACAACCTGTTGTATATCTTTCTTCTGTGATCAGAAGTTTTTCATCTTCAAGTCTTATGATGTCTTCTCTGTGTATATATCTTCCTAAGTCTTCTGTAAGAGTAGCTGTGCTATAACTCTGGTGAGAACAGGAGAGCTGCAGTCAGTAAATCAGAGGTCTAACCAGAATTGTATTACAGCTGTGTGATCTGTGATCTTGGGCAGGCCATTTTCCCTTTTGTGACCTCAGGCACATTACCTGAGATCCCTTCCAGCTTTCATATTCTGTGCTCAATTATTTTTTTCACATTCAGGATAAAAGACCACATTCTTCGTTCATCACTTGTGCCACTTTTGTTCTTGAGTTTACTGACAAGCAATTATCCCTTTGCACCAGTCACCCCCTAGAATGTAGTCTCCCCGTTGAGCTGAGAACTATTAGTACTTTCTAGGCAACTACTTCTTTTATTGTGGTCTTTCTATGCCAGTTACCAATTGATGGGTATCAAGATAGAGAGATGCAAAGTTGATTCATCACTCCCACTAGGCTACCTTCATGCCCACATTCCTAGTCTCTATTCCTAGTCATTCCTGACTCTCAGACATCCTCCTCTTTTGAAGAGTCCTATCTTAGGGCCATGGATCACTTGCCTCAACTTGGGTTTTTTCCCTGTACTTTCTTTGTCTTAGGCCAAAGTGATCTTTCTTAGACTCCAGTTTTACTCCTGTCCATTTGAGACTGCCAAGGTGATGCACATTCATTCTCAGAAATGACCCTTTTCTGTATTTCTCTGTGAGCTTGGTGGAAACTTTACAGAGAAAATGAATGTCTGAAATAAGTAAGAGCCAACCAAATTTAAGAGTTCTCCTTTAAATCTAATATTCTAAATCGCAGGTGAACCAGAGTTTCATAACACCAGTGATCTCAACTCAGACCCAAAATAGTCACCATTTCATGTGAGTAACTTGACTCAATACTATCTGAGCTAGTTTAGATTATGATTAAAAGTTTTCCTGAAAATGATGAACCAACTTTTATTTTATTTCCCAGTCTGCTCTTGAGTAAAACTAGCATGACATAACTTATGCCACACAAATGGGCAGTCACAGGTGTGCAATAAACAGAAATAACAGATAATCCTCCAAGTATTTTTTATTTGTCTCTAATGTGTTTTCACACCTAAGTTTGAAACTGGGGGCATCTGACGTGAGGAATTAGTGAGGGCCAAATTCCGAATTCACAGAATGCACACACACATACCCTGGAGGACTACTAAGAAAATTACCCATTGCCTACAACTTCTCCAACATATACACACACATGCACACACACGTGTACATGTATGCATATATATACAGTAGTCCCCCATGATTCACAGTTTTGCTTTTCATGGTTTCAGTTACCCGTGGTCAACTGGGATCTGAAAATAGTCGAATACAGTACAATAATATATTTTGAGGGAGAGAGACAGCAGAGCGAGCAAGCACATTCATATAGCTTTTATTACAGTATATTGTTATAATTGTTGTATTTTATTATTAGTTAATGTTACTGTGCCTTCTGTATAAATTAAACTTCCTATGTATGTATAGGAAAAAACACAGTATATATAGGGCTCAGTACCACCCGTAGCTTCAGGCATCCACTGCGGGTCTTGGACCATATACCCTGTAGACAAGGCGGGACTAACGTGTATGCATTTCTTTATTCCTCCTATTCCAGGCTGGGCTTAGAAAAACTCTTTTACATCATTATACTAAGTACCAGCCTAAATCAGGGCACTTTTATTTGAGCAAGTTTGTTGTAACATACTTTTTTTGGTGCAATAGAATGAATATAGATGCTCAAACCTCTAAGCAGCCAATGACTTCCCTTAGATATGTTCTGCTCAAAATGTCACTATCAAAGTGTGACACTATCAAAGTGTGAAAGCCAGATTTCAATTCAGGAGCAGTGCTATGCTGAGTCTAATCTGTCCCCGGCACAGTTGACTCTATTCCTTGTTGGAGTTCCTAGTCTGACTCTAGCTTATCGGAAAGGGCAGATGCTGAAAGAGGAGAAAGCAGTGTCTGAGAACTCGAAGAAGGCAGTTTGAGAATCCAAGAGTGAGGCAGAATTAACCGTAGACTCCAAAAACTTTTATTGCATGCCAAAAAGTATGCTAGAAACTTGGAACTCCAAAGAAAATAAAATTCAGGACTCTTTGCTAACCTGGAAAGACACAAATACGGCCAATAAGGATCAGTCGTAAGAGCGACAGAAGCTGATGCTTTAGAGCTGACGTCACAATCAGAAACAGAGAAAGGAGCAACAGAGCTGGACAACTGCCTTGAGTGCCAGTCTATCACACTGAAACTACATTGAAAATGTAGTAAGTTGGGGTAAAAATACTGCATGTGTTTGGAAGAATTATTTGATAAGACAGTAGTATAATCTGTCAGAGAAGACATCCATGGGACATGCATGCTTAAGGAACAAGAGGCGGTAAAATCTCTGAGAGTAAACCTGTGTCAACTGCAGAATACTCCTTGCAGAAACTCTTTATGCTGTAGTTCCTAAATGCAGAAAGGGTAACTAAGTACTTTGCCAAACCTAACTCATGGACCGTAGTGGTGGAATCAGCAGTCTGATTTCCAAGAATCACTGTGTGTCCTATTGTTCTGCTTGGGGACAGACTATGGAGAGCCTTATGTGCTATGCTGAAAGCATTTAGACTTTATTCAGTAGGCAACAGGGAGCTACTGCCATTTTTGAGCAATAGACTGATATATTATCACCTTTTGGTAATCTCTTTTGAACTAATAAATTTGGTTTGTGTTATCCCATGAGCAGAGATATATTGTGCTTAACCTTCTCAAATCTGTTTTAGAAAGAGAGAGAAAATAAATGTATAATAAATAAAATAAACAAAAGAAACTAAACAAATAAATGAATACAGTGTGCTTTCAGTTAAAAAAAAGTGAAACAAAAAGTATACATTATATAAATCATAGCCAACCAGAGATTCAAGTGTATTTTTTCACAAGGGCTCTTGATAAATGGTCAATAAATGTTAAGTGGGATATTGTTTTGTAATTTCTCTTAGTTTGCTTTTGGAAGTAATTTCACTATCCAATTTACAATTGTAGCATTTTTTTTTCTTACAGCAGGGGAATAGATTGCAAAGATCTAGTTTCAGACAGCTAAATGATTTACAGTAAGACCTACTAAACAATTCTGAAAATATAATTCAGATCTCTGAAGCTTTCTGCTTTTTAAAGTTAACAGTGGTGAAAAGGAACATTAGATTTGATTGAAAAATAATACACACATTATAAAAAGTCATAGTCCAATTGACTCTGCTAGGTACCAAAATTTACATTTATTTTTATGCAATGCTAACAAAGCAGCATTTCATTAACACCGTGTTACAAAAAATCCTTTCTTTGTTTTATCTTTCCTACCTTTGTTGAAAACTCCCTCAGCCTGCTGATTTTTGACAACCTGTTGGAAGGTAACGATACGCAGATTTTTCTGTGCACCATATTACAGCACAGCTTCCTGACAAGCTAGTCTCTGGCTAAACAAATCATTTGCGCCCTGTCTGATTTGTTTCCATGTTAGTAATTCAACTGCAATTTGTTCCTTCCCATAGCTAAATGAAAATGTGGTCATCAGATGCAATCCTTCCTGTTTGAGCATCATAAATAATAGGTTTCTGGAGTGCAACACATAAATATTTTACTAACCACAATGTAGGTTTCAGGAAATGGCAGAATAAAAGTAGTAGAAGAAGAATTTCCTATAGATTTCATTTTTACTGTAGTTAGAGGCCATTTTACGGCTTGGTGCATTCATTAGTCTCTTTAAGAAAGTGTTTTTCACCCAAAGACTTTATAATATAAACATGTGCTTTCTAATTCCTTGACATATCAGGTTTCCATTTTCTTCCTGGTTGAGTTGGGATGTAATATATCATCAAGTATTCCCAGGACTGATTTTAACTCACTGACTTTTTTTCTACATAGCATTATTATCTCCTGGGCAAATGAAGAGCCACTGTAGAATAATGAAATTTATACTGAAGCTAAATTCTTCTCACTCCTGCTGGGTGAGTCACCTGAAACTATAAAAGAGAAAAAAATAAGTGGAGTACATGGAGATGGTAAGGTCAGGGGGTGGGATGTAATGAATAGTAGTACAGTAAACATAATTCTTTTCTCCCAGTTAAAAGACTTGTGCTTAAAAATATATTCCCTCTGGCCTGAAAACTTATTTCCCATGTCCTGTGGTTTTCGTTCTGTGGGTATCCTGAAAATAATTGGGTATTTAAAGAACCTCAAAAAATTGCCGATCACAGAGCCAACTGCCTCTTGGTACTTTCCCTCTGAGACTCTTATTAATTTTTAATCAGCTTGCTGCTGTTTCAGGTCTTTAGGACTCCGGTAAGTAAAGAAAAATGCCATGTGGACTGCAGAGGAGGAGACAGCAAATAAACACAGAGGGAAAGGCACTTTCTTGAACCTGCAGAGACAAAGGCCAGTGTGGCTTCAACAGAATGGAGTGAAGGCAGTTTTGGGGAGAAAACCACTCCTTCAGCTGGAACAGTTGTGCAAATTACAATCCTATTTTTTCTCCAGCTACTTGACTGGTACAGACTGTGTATTCCTTGACCTTTATTTCCAGAGTTGAGTGCCACATGTGCTTTTGATCTCAAGAGGGCATAATGACTTGCCTCTCTAGGAATTTTCCTAACGTTTCTACTTTTTCTAATAGATGCATAATTTTTACTCCTGTCTTTAATATCTGTCTCCGTCTCTCTTTGTCTCTTTCTCTTCCAGTGTTTCTTGGCTGATGTAGCACACAATTTTATATTTGGGTCAACCATAAGCCCAATCTATGAGAAATGGTTTATTGTAATTTTTATCATGATAAACAATAACCTCATATAAACTGGTTCAAAGTAATAACTAAATATTTTTCTCACCACTCAATGACCCCAAAGTATATCTGATACCTTAATCTCAATATTTTGTTGACTTGTTTTCATAAGGGATAACTGGCATTACAGATTTATGATTTGAAGGAGTAGTAAACATCAGTTGGAGAAATCACTGGGAGAAGTTACTTGATTTAGCCTTCAGTTCACAGGTGTATCGTTGACCAAAGGAAGGTCTTGTCTCCCAGAGTTGGAGATTTCCTTTTTTATGGCTGAATAATATTTCATTGTGTGTATATATGTATTATCAAAATTCCAATGGCATTTTTCACAGACATAGAAAAACAATTCTAATATTTATTTGGAACCACAAAAGATCCCAAAATAATACACACACACACACACACAGATGTAACAGATATACAACACATTTTCATTATCCATTCATATATTGACAGACTTAGGTTGTTTTCATATCTTGTCTACTGTGAACAATGCAGCAATAAACATATGGGTGCATATATCTCTTTGAGATGCTGATTTTATTCATTTTGCATATGTACTCATAAGTGGGATTGCTGGATCATACGCTATGATCTTTTTTTTTTATTGTAGAGACAGGGTCTCACTGTGTTGCCTAGGCTCGTCTTTTTTTTTTTCTTCTTCTTCTTTGTTTTTTGTAGAAACAGAGTCTCACTTTTCTTCTTTCTTCCTCCTCGTCTTCCTCCTTCTTCTTCCTCCTCCTCCTCCTCCTCCTCGAGACAGGGCCTCACTATGTTGCCTAGGCTGTCTTGAGCTGCTCTTGAACTCCTGGGCTCAAGCGATCCTCCTGTCTCAGCCTCCCAAAGTGCTAAGACTATGTGTGTGAGCCACCACACTTGGCCTGTATGTTCTATTTTTAATTTTTGGAGGAATCTGTGTATCTGCATGTTGTTTTCCATAATGGCTGTACCAATTTACATTCCCATCAACAGTTTCAAGGGTTCCCCTGTTTCTATACCTTCACTAATGTTTCTAATCTCTTGTCTCTTTTGTAATGGCCATCTCAATAAGTGTAAGGTGATATTGTGGTTTTGATGAGAATTTCCCTTATGATTAGTAACATTGAGCACCTTTTCATACACCTTTTGGTGATTTGAATGTGTTCTTCAGAAAGATGTCTATTCAGGTCCTTTACCCATTTTTTAATTGGGTCACATATTTTTGTTTTGTTTTGTGTTGCTATTGAGTTATATGAGTTCCTTAGATATTCTGCATATTAACTCCTTATCAGATACGTGGTGTGCAAATGCTTTCTACCATTCCGTAGTGTGCCTTTTTATTTTATTTTATTCTATTTTTATTGTTCCCTTGGTTTTACAAAAGCTTTTTAATTTGAAATAATTCCACTTGTTTATTTTTATTACCTGTGCTTTTGATGTGATAGCCAAAAAATTATTCCCAAGCCTAATGTCAAGGAGTTTTTCCCATGTTTTCTTCTAGTCATTTTATGGTTTCAGGTTTTATGTTTAAATCTTTATTCTAAGTTAATTTTTGTATATGGCGTAAGATAAGCGTCCAGTTTTATTCTTTTGCATATGAGTATCCAGTTTTCCCAACACCATTTTATTGAAGAGATAATCCTTTTTCCATTGTGTATTCTTGGCACCCTTGTCAAAGATTGGTTGACCACATATGTGTGGCTTTATTTCTGCGTTTTCTATTCTGTTCCATTGGTCCATATATATTTTTGTATGCCGGTACAATTATGTTTTGACTGTGAAAGTTTTGTAATATAGGTTGAAACCACTATGTGTGATGTCTCCATCTGCATTATTTTTTTCTCAAGATCGCTTTAGCTATTTTGGGTCTTTTGTGGTTCCATAAAAATTTTAAATTTTTTTTCTATTTCTGTGAAAAATGTCATTGGGAATGTTCTTCCATTTGTTTGTATCCTATTTTATTTCATTGAGCAGTGGTTTATAGTTCTCCTTGAAGAGGTCCTTCACGTCCCTTGTAAGTTGTATTCCTAAGTATTTTATTCTCTTTGAAGCAATTGTGAATGGGAGTTCACTCATGATTTGGCTCTCTGTTTGTCTGTTATTGGTGTATAAGAATGCTTGTGATTTTTGTATGTTGATTTTGTATCCTGAGACTTTGCTGAAGTTGCTTATCAGCTTAAGGAGATTTTGGGCTGAGACAATGGGGTTTTCTAGATATACAAGGATACAAACAAATGGAAGAACATTCCATGCTCATGGGTAGGAAGAATCAATATCGTGAAAATGGCCATACTGCCCAAGGTAATTTATAGATTCCATGCCATCCCCATCAAGCTACCAATGACTTTCTTCACCGAATTGGAAAAAACTACTTTAAAGTTCATATGGAACCAAAAAAGAGCCCGCATCGCCAAGTCAATCCTAAGTCAAAAGAACAAAGCTGGAGGCATCACGCTACCTGACTTCAAACTATACTACAAGGCTACAGTAACCAAAACAGCATGGTACTGGTACCAAAACAGAGATATAGATCAATGGAACAGAGCAGAGCCCTCAGAAATAATGCTGCATATCTACAACTATCTGATCTTTGACACACCTGAGAAAAACAAGCAATGAGGAAAGGATTCCCTATTCAATAAATGGTGCTGGGAAAACTGGCTAGCCATATGTAGAAAGCTGAAACTGGATCCCTTCCTTACACCTTATACAAAAATCAATTCAAGATGGATTAAAGACTTAAACGTTAGACCGAAAACCATAAAAACCCTAGAAGAAAACCTAGGCATTACCATTCAGGACATAGGCATGGGCAAGGACTTCATGTCTAAAACACCAAAAGCAATGGCAACAAAAGCCAAAATTGACAAATGGGATCTAATTAAACTCAAGAGCTTCTGCACAGCAAAAGAAACTACCATCAGAGTGAACAGGCAACCTACAAAATGGGAGAAAATTTTCACAACCTACTTATCTGACAAAGGGCTAATATCCAGAATCTACAATGAACTCAAACAAATTTACAAGAAAAAAGCAAACAACCCCATCAAAAAATGGGTGAAGGATATGAACAGACACTTCTCAAAAGAAGACATTTATGGAGCCAAAAGACTCATGAAAAAATGCTCATCATCACTGGCCATCAGAGAAATGCAAATCAAAACCACAATGAGATACCATCTCACACCAGTTAGAATGGCAATCATTAAAAAGTCAGGAAACAACAAGTGCTGGAGAGGACGTGGAGAAATAGGAACACTTTTACACTGTTGGTGGGACTGTAAACTAGTTCAACCATTGTGGAAGTCAGTGTGGCAATTCCTCAGGGATCTAGAACTAGAAATACCATTTGACTCAGCGATCCCATTACTGGGTATATACCCAAAGGACTATAAATCATGCTGCTATAAAGACACAGGCACATGTATGTTTATTGCGGCACTATTCACAATAGCAAAGACTTGGAACCAACCCAAATGTCCAACAATGATAGGCCGGATTAAGAAAATGTGGCACATATACAGCATGGAATACTATGCAGCCATAAAAAATGATGAGTTCATGTCCTTTGTAGGGACATGGATGAAATTGGAAATCATTCTCAGTAAACTATCACGAGGACAAAAAGCCAAACACCGCATGTTCTCACTCATAGATGGGAATTGAACAATGAGAACACATGGACACAGGAAGGGGAACATCACACTCTGGGGACTGTTGTGGGGTGGGGGGAGGGGAGAGGGATAGCATTAGAAGATATACCTAATGCTAACTGGCGAGTTAATGGGTGCAGCACACCAGCATGGCACATGTATACATATGTAAGTAACCTGCACATTGTGCACATGTACCCTAAAACTTAAAGTATAATAATAATAAAAAAAAAGAAAAATGCCATTGGGATTTTGATAGAGATTGCATTGAATACGTAGACAACTTTGTATCCTATGGACAGTCTAATAATATTAATTGTTATTTCCAATCTATGGACATGGGATATCTTTCCAGTTTTTGTGTCTTCTTCAAATTTTTTCATCAATGTCTTCTAGTTTTCAGTGTAGAGATCTTTCATATACTTGGTAAAATTTAATCATAAGTATTTTATTATTTTGATGCCATTGTAAATGGGGTTGTTTTCATAACTTTTTCAGATAGTTTGTTTTTATTCTGTAAAACCACAACTGATTTTCTTAGAGCTGTCTCTTTTATACACAGGGGATATTTTCCAAGACCCGCCGGGGATGCCTGAAACCATGAACAGTACCTTACCAAATACATACTATGTTTTATTCTATACATACATACCTATCGTAAAGTTTAATTTACAAATTAGCCACAGGAAAAGATTAATAATAATTGATAATAAAATATAACATTATAATAACATTCTGTAATAAAAGTTATGTGGATGTGGTCTCTCAAAATATTTTATTGTACTGAGGATCTTACCAATATCAACGTACATGTTTTTCTTTTCTTATTAAGAAGTTTTACTTTTTTAGTAAAAGGAAGCATTTTACAGATTCTCTTTTCAATATTTGAATTTCCAGCATTACTATTCTTGTGTTTGGGGGTCGTTACTAAGTAAAATAAGGGTTACTTGAACACAAGCACTGCACTACCACAACAGTAGAACTGATAACCAAGATGACTACTAAGTAACTAATGATTAGGTAGTATATACAGTGTGGATAGCCGAACAAAGGGATGATTCATGCCTGGTAGGATGGAGTGGACAGTGTGAGATTTCATCATACTACTCAGAGTAGAACACAACTTAAAAGTTATGAATTTTTTATTTCTAAAATTTTTCATTTACTATTTTTGAACCATGATTGACCTTGGGTAGTTGAAAGCACAGAAAAAACAAAACAAAACAAAACAAAAAAACACACAGATAAGTAGGTGGAGGTCTACTTGTACATTGACTTTGTATTCTAAAAATTTACTGAATCTATTAGTTCTAAGAGACTTCTGGTCGAGTCTTCAGGGTTTTCTATATATAAAATTAGGTCATCTGTAAACAGAGACAATTTATCTTCTTCCTATCTGATTTGGATGTATTTTATTAATTCTTTTTGTTGTCTGATTGTTCTGGCTAGCCCTTCCAGCAATATGTTGAATAGAAGTGTAAAAACCCTAGTTTTATTCCTGATCTTAGAGGAAAGAGCTTTCAGCTTTTTGCCATAAAATATGATGTTAGCTGTGAGCTTGTTGTATATGACTTTAATTATGTTGAGGTATATGACTCACAGCTCCACATGGCTGGAGAGGCCTCTGGAAACTTATAATCATGGCAGAAGGCACCTCTTCACAGGACAGCAAAAGAGAGAATGAGTGCCAGCCGGGGAAATGCCAATTGCTTGTAAGACCATCAGATCTTGTGAGAACTCACTTACTATCACAAGAACAAGATGGGGGTAAGCACCCCCATGATTCAATTACCAATTATCTCTCACTGGGTCCCTCCCCCAACACGTGGGGATTATGTGAACTACAATTCAAGATGAGATTTGAATGGGGACATTGCCAAACCATATCACATATATTTCTTTTTGAGACAGGGTCTCACTCTGTTGCCCAGGCTGGAGTGCAGTGGCACAATCCTGGTTCACTGCAACCTCAAAACCCTGGGCTCAAGCCATCTTCCTGCCTCAGCCCCCTGAGTAGCTGGGACTACAGGCACACACCACCTTGCCTGGATACTTTTTTATTTTAATATTTTTGTAGAAATAGGGTCTCTCTATGTTGCCCAGGATTATGTGATACTTCTGCCTCAGCCTCCTAAAAGTCCTGGGATTACAGGCATGAGCTGCTGCACCAGTCCTATATTCTTAATGACTGTCTGTAAGTTCCCTATGCTTTTTTAACTTGTTTTAATTCTTTTTTCTTTTGTTACCCAATTGGCTGACTATAAAGGATCTGTCTTTGAGTTTACTAGTTCTTTCTTCTGCATGCTTGAGTCTACTATTGAAGCTGTCTGTTGAATTGTTCAGTTCTGTCCTTGTATTCTTTAGCATCAGGATTTCTGTTTGGTTCTTTTTTTACGAATTTTATTTCTTCATTAAATTTCTTATTTTGTTCATGCCTTGTCATTCTAATGTTGTTTAGCTGTCTGTGTTCTGCGTGTCAATGAGCTTCTTTAGGATGATTATTTTTAATTATCTGTCAAGCAATTCACAGATTTCCATCTCTTTGGAGTTGATTATATAACTTTATTAGTTTCTTCTGTTGTTTTCGGTTTTGTTTTTTGTTTGTTTGGTGGTGTTCTGTTTGCCTGATTTTTTGTTGTAGCTTTGCATTGGTGTCTACGAATTTAAAAGAGTAAGTCTCTCCTTCAGTTTACAGATGGACTTTGGCAGGTAAAGACCTTCTCCTGATGAGGCCTCAGGCTGATGAGATTGCTTCCAGGACTGCATTGAAGTGGGATTGGAGCTGGGTTATGCGGCTGCTTCTAGGTCTGTGGTGGAGTCTGTTGTTGGTGGGCCTGTTACTAGGAGTTTAAGTAGACATGATTCCTGTCTGGCCTCCACGCAGTCTGGACTGCCTTTGGGATGGGATGGCACTGGGGTAAGTGTCCACTTCAAAATCTGCCAACGGAGAGCTTGTTATCATGTGCATGGATGGTTGCGACTCCCTCCAAGTCCCTGGGAGAGCTCTTGCTGGGTCACTGATTTGGTGACCCTCTCAGCACAGCTGAGAGGGATTGTAATTGAATCATAGGACTGCTTCAGGGTTGGCAGCTGAGCCCAAAGTCTCAGGCCTGCTTCTGGAGAAATGGACGGGCATGTTTCCCTACTGGTCTTTGGATGGGCAGGACTGTTCTTAAACTAAAGCCGAGAGGGGCTTGTCTTTTCATTATCTTGATAGGATCTTTTGAAGAGAAACTCTTAACTTTTGGTGAAATTCAAATTTATCAATTTTTTATTTTATAAATTGTACTTTTGAAGTCATGTATAAGAAATCTTCACTTAACCCCAAATCATAGAGATTTTCGCTATTTTTTTTCCTGAAAATTTTATGGTGTTAGATTTTTGTTCTATGACCCATATTGGCTTATTTTTGTATATTGTTCAAGGCATGGATTGAGGTTCCTATCTTTACATTTGAACACCCAGTAGCCAATCAACATGTCTATTCCTACTTAGATTTAAACCTAAGTGGGAAGAGAGATATTGGGAGAGATATTGGGAAGAGAGATAGTGGGAAGAGAAAAATTCAATAGGGTAATTATTGAATTTGCATTGGTGTCTACGAATTTAAAAGAGTAAGTCTCTCCTTCAGTTTACAGATGGACTTAAAACCATCGTTAATTGAGTATTCAGTGTGTGCCAGTCATTACTAAATACTTATCTGCATTTTCTCATTTAATGCTTCTGAGAATGCTATTAAGTGAATACCATTGTTATAATGTGGATAACAATGAAAAAAATAGGTACACAGACATATTAAATAACATGCCTTATCAACACTTTGTGTGTTTCAGCACAAAGTGTTTATAAGACTATCTTTTTTCCACTGCACAGTCTTTTTTTTTTTTTTCAAAAAATCAAATGACTAAATATGTGTGAGTCCAATTCTGGATGGTCGACTTTTTCCCACTGATTTATTGATTTATTTGTCTACCTTAAGTCAACACCAGAGTCTTTATGACTTTAGCTTTATGACAAGCATTACAATTTGAGAGGCTAAGTCCTAAGACTTTGTTGTTTTTCCTCAAAGTTGTTTTGTGTATTCTCTGTCCTCATTTACATATGAATTTTAAGATCAGCTTATTGTAATTTAAAAAGTCAAGATTATGTCTTATAACATATTTAAAGATATGTATATTGGTTTGTTCTAATTTTAGAAATTACACATTTGTGTGACAAAAATGTCCTTTTGCTGTGGATGGCTTTTTAGCTGTTTTGGAGGGACACTGTCTTTCCTTAGGCAAAATTATACTAAAGCCATAGTCCACCCCCAAATCTGTGTGGCTAACAATAAAGACATTTATTCTTAGGCTACTCATCCATCACAGATTGACTACAGCTGTAGTCCATATTGTTTTCATTTTCAAACCTAGGTTGAAGGAACAGTCCCGATCTGGGAGAGTGCAAATCTTTTAACACATGTCTTATTGACTTACATTTTATTGACTAAAGCCAGACAGGTAGAAAATCTTAATGTCAATGAAATATAAAGAAAAATTCTCCAAGAAAGACAGCACAAAGGAAAGGGGTTATAATTATTTTTAAGAGAATAAAATATATCACAAACACTAAATACCTCTTTAAATGATGAGTTTTAGAAAAGGGGAACAATTTGCAAATTGGCAGGATTAATTTAACATGAAATGAGTTTTTCATGGGAAATTTTAAGGTATTTAATTGTTTGGCTGTGTCTCTATTCCTCCCCAGTATTACCTCTCTTGATTCTAGACAAGAAACCTTTGAGCTACTTTGACTTCACAGCTTTGTGCCACATTACATATGTCTACAGAAAGTTAAAATATTATTTTCTATATTACTGCCCTCCTTTCCGTTTTCTTCTGTCATTTAATACTTGCTCAGAGATATGTGCAGATAATTTATAAACACATGCAATTCAGTAAGTAATCAATTCTTTCTAAATAGATTTAAACCTAAGTGGGAATGGAGATGTTGATTGTCTGAAATCCAATAGGATAATTATAGTAAAAGCCATCATTAATTGGGTATTTAGTGTGTGCCAGTCATGATGTTAAGTGACTTGCCTGTATTTTCTCATTTAACGCTTCTGAGAATGCTATTAAGTGGATACCATTGTTATAATGTGGGTGACAATAAAAAAAATAGGTACATAGAGCTATTAAATAACATGTCTAAGAAATCATAAGCATTTGAATCATGATTCAAATCCAGGCCTGTCAGATTTCATAACCTAAGCTTATAATACTATAATTCAAGGAGATGACCTTCATACAGCCTCAAAGCTCTTAATTGAAAATCTCTAGGATATTAAAATGGGCAAAGCTATAATTTCAATATCTAAGGTAAACAGTACATTTTCTGTGAAACCATTTGTATCTAGAGAACAGATAGCATTCCACATACAGCAAAGAAGGCTGTAGACCTCAGACTAATTTTGAGGAAATTGCAATCAGGATGAGTAAATAACCTAAATTATCAAATGTTTCAAAGCAATATAGAGGTGTTACTTTAAAGTTCAGATAGAAACTGGAATTTTTCTAAATGAGAAATTGTGATTAGGATCCTCTGGCTGACACAAAGTCAATAATCATGTATTAGTTGCATCACAATATAATCATAACTATTTTTTCTTCACCTAAAAAGAGAAGACCTCTGTGGAGGAAATGGGGAGATGTTCATTAAAGGTTATAAAGTTTCAGTTATGCAGAATGAGTAAGTGCTGGAAATCTAAGGTACAGAATGATGATAGAATTAATAATACTGTGTTATATACTCTAAATTTGCTATGAGTAGATATAAAATGTTCTAACCACACACATAAAAATAATAAATATGTGATGTTATGGGTATGTTAATTAGCTTGATAGTGGCAATAATTTCACAATGTATATGTATATCAAAACATCACACTGTACACCTAAAATATATCCAATTTTTATTTGTTAATTATACCTCGATAAAGCTGGAAGGAAAAAAGAAAAAACTCTAAAATCCTCAAAAAATGCTAGCAAAGTGAATCCAGCAACAGATAAAAAAGATTATACATCATAACTAAGTGAGATTTTTTTCCAGGAATGCAAGAGTTGTTGAACATAAAAAAAAATATACCACATTAATGGAATGAAGAAAATAAAACACAGAATCATCTCAATTCATGAAGAAAAATCATTTGACAAAATCCAAACATCCTTTCACGCTAAAAACACTGAACAAATTAAAAATAAAATACCACTTACTCAACATGATAAAGAACATTTATGAAAATCCCACAAATAACACTCTAATCAATGGTGGAAGACAGAAAGCTTTCCCCCACAAATCAGAAACAAAATAAGAATGTCCACTTTTGTGATTTCTATTAAATGTTGTATGGAGGTTCTAGCCCTCAAAATTAGGCAACCCCCTTCCACCCTCACACAAAAGCATCCAAACTGGAAAGAAAGAAATTAAAATTATATTTATTCTAATTTGAAATAATTTTATATATAGAAAATGCTAAAGAATCCACAAAAAATAACCTAGTAAAGCTAATAATTAAATTCAGCAAAGTTGCAGGATATAAGATGAACACACAAAAATCAATTGGATTTCTATACACTAGCAGTGAATAATCCAAAAGAAAATAAAGTCCACTTACATCAAAAAGAAGATACTTAGGAATACATGTAACCAAGGGAGTGCAAGACTTATACACTAAAAACTACAATACATTGCTGAAAGAAATTAAAGAAGAACTAAATAAACATAAATACATCTTTTGTGCATGTTTGGAAGGCTTAATATTGTTAAGATGACACTAATACCCAAAGGGATCTATAGATTAAATTTAAGCCATGTCAAAACCATAAAGGTTTGTTTTTTTTTAAAAAAAATCTTTTTGGAGAAATGGAAAAGCTTATCCTAAAATTCATGTGGAATTACAAGAGACCCCAATAGCCAAAACAGTATTAAAAAAGAAAAATGATTATAAGTTTACTTTACATTTGAAAATCCATGTAATCCCTCAAATTAACAGAATAAAAAAAATCTTCTCATAGATGCAAAAAATGTATTTGACAAAATCCAAAATCAATTTGTATCAAAATCCTTTAGAAAATCAGAACTAGAAACATTTTCAATGTAATAAAGAATATCTATCAAAAATCTGATGTGAACATCATACCTAATAGTGAAAAACTAAATGCTTTTCCTGTCAGATTAAGAATAAGGCAAAACATCCACTCTCACTATTTCTATTTTACAGTGTACTAGAGATCCTAACCATGATTCCTCAAGGATCTAGATCCAGAAATACCATTTGGCCCAGCAATTTCATTACCGGGTATATACCCAAAGGATTGTAAATCATTCTACTATAAAGACACATGCACACATATGTTTATTGCAGCACTATTCATAATAGCAAAGACTTGGAACCAACCCAAATGCCCATCAATGATAGACTGGATAAAGAAAATGTGGCACATATACACCATGGAATACCATGCAGCCATAAAAAAGGATGAGTTCATGTCCTTTACAGGGACATGGATGAAGCTGGAAACCATAATTGTCAGCAAACCAACACAGGAACAGAAAACCAAACACCACATGTTCTCACTCATAAGTGGGAGTTGAACAATGAGAACACTGGACACAGGGAGGGGAACATCACACACCAGGGCCTGTCAGGGGGTGGGGTGCTGGGGAGGGATAACATTAAGAGAAATACTTAATATAGATGACAGGTTGATGGGTGCAGCAAACCACCGTGGCACGTGTATACCTATGTAACAAACCTGCACGTTCTGCACATGTATCCCAGAACTTAAAGTATAATAAAAAATAAAATTAAATTGTAGGATATTAAAAAGAAGAAGTTAAACTAACTTTATTTGTCGATCACATAATCAGCTCTGTAAAAATTTCTAAAGATTCAATCAACAAAATCTTCTAAACTAATAAATGACTCTCTGAAGGCTTCAGGGATATAAAGTCAGTACATAAAAATCAACTATATTTCTATATAATAGCAACAATCAGAAATTGAAATAAAAATTTAAAAGGCCATATGCAAAAGCATCAAAAATAGAAAATACCTAGGAATAAATTTGGCAGAGGATTTGCAATATGTACACTGAAAAATGACAAAATATTTCTGGGATAAATTAAAGAAGACCTAAGTAAATGGATAAATATGCAGTGTTTATTGATTGAAAGTGTCCTTACTGTTAAGAATGCCAATTATTCCAAAATGGATCTATAGTTTTAAAGCAATCCCAATCAAAATCCAAGAAAACTTTTTATAGAATTTGACCAGCTGATTCTACAATTCACATGGAAGTGTCAAGGCTCTAGATTAGTCAAAACAAGTTGGGGAAGAACAAAGTTGAAGACATTCCACTATCTAATTTCAAGACTTCAAGACTTACTACAGAGCTATAGAAACCAAGACAGTATAATATTGGAATAAAGGTAGACATGTTTATCAGTGAAACAGAACAGAAAGCCCAGAAATAGCTTCTTTACTACTGAGAGCTGATGCCAGTTGAACATGTGAATCTGAGAATTCCTGTGTTCCCAAGACTGAAATGTCAAAGTCTTTAATCAGAATTTTAGTGATAGATCAAACTCTACCTATAATGTTTTCATATCTAATGACATTCAGGAGGTGACAACTTGAGTCTCAGAGCTTTCTGAGGAGTTGCCTTTATTAAAGTTATCTGGAAAGATAAGGGGTGGAGACATGTCATGGTAGCTCTGTCCTAGCACCACCACTGCAACTAGAGTAGCTCCATTTTCATCTATTGTATTTAGTGTGTCTCCCCACATGGTTTTGGTAGACATGTCAAAATTTACAATAAAATCTTTTTTAAAAAAATTATTTTAAGACTTCCCTGGACCTGGACAGAATCATTTCTCTTACTAGATTTTAACCCCTATTATATTATCTTTGAAAGCAATATGTGATGATTGACCTTATGTAATGCCAGGAGAATCTATAATTCTGTACCATCTAGAATTTACAATGCACTTAACTTTTTTTTTTCTTTTTCTTTTTTTTTTTTTTGTTTTTGAGATGGAGTCTCACTCTGTTGCCCAGGCTGGAGTGCAGTGGTGCAATCTCAGCTCACTGCAAGCTCCGCCTCCTGGGTTCACATGATTCTCCTGCCTCAGCCTCCCGAGTAGCTGGGACTACAGGTGCCCGCCACCACGCCCAGCTAATTTTTTGTAGTTTTAGTAGAGACAGGGTTTCACCGTGTTAGCCAGGATGGTCTCGATCTCCTGACCTCGTGATCCACCTGCCTCAGCCTCCCAAAGTGCTGAGATTACAGGCGTGAGCCACTGTGCCCGGCCACTTAACTCTTTTTATAATGCAAACATACCTGTGATGTAGACAATGTAATTAATAGCATTCCTGTTTTTCTATTGAAAAACTTGAAGAAGTTAGGCTCCAACAAAGTCGTGGTAGAGCTAAGAATCAAACTCAAGTTTTTCTAACTCCAAAGCTAGTATTAGTCTCTACAACTCTACCTCTAGTGCTTAGTATATTTTATTCTAAGATACTTGAGATGGACTTCCATTTTCTGGTCTGGCATGTAACAAACTTGGAAGTTGCACTCTATCCTAACAAGTAAAAAGATGACAAACTGAAAAACTGACAACTCTTCTCATATCCTTAAGAGAAGTGAGATCACAGGGCAAAACCCTATTCCCAGAACTGGAGAAACAGACAGGCAAATACAGAGAATGACAACTTACCAAGTAGAAACCCACAAGCAGCACCTGTCCAGGAAACAGTGCTGGGTAGGCAAACCTGAACTTTAATTGAAAATTGCTGGAGACTCAATGTGGACATGTCTGAGAGAGAAAAACTCCAGGGGACCTAGCCACGGGTAGGTGTGTTGGGGCAGGTGTGAGGCGGGATACTTTTGTGAGTTTTACCACCAGGGACTCTATGTGGTCCTATCAGTGAATTCTAGAAAATTTCTCTAGTCTTTCCATCAGTGGGAGGTGACAGGGGTCCATGCCAGAACATTCTGTTCTCAACAAGGTCTGCCTTCAGAAGAAACTATTGAACAAGATCCTAATCTTCTGGGGTTTTGAAACAGCCTCACTGGACAAAGGGAAAAATTCAGTTCCAGCCAGCTCTAGCCTTTCACGTGGAAGGAGAGAAATCCTTAATTCTAGCCTACTCTAGCCATCCTGTTCCACCAAAGTGGAGTGAGATGAGCATTGAGAAGCCGGAGTCAAATTCAGTCCATAACCCAGGCTTCCTGAAAGATGAGACCTAATAGCAGGACATATTACCACCACTTTATCACAGTTGTATTCACAGGAGTTCTTTTCCCTAGTATATCATGTCCAGCTATCAAGGAAAAATTAAAACACATACTGAAAGTTGAGATACTTACAGTATTTGGGAGATTTAGGAATAAGGCTACAGAATAGGACACTGATAGTGATATGGTTTGACTTTGTGTCCCCACCAAAATCTCAACTTGAATTGTAATCCCCACGTGTCAAGGGAGGGACCCTGTGGGAGGTGATTGGATCACGGAAGCAGTTTCCCCCATGCTGTTCTTGTGAAAGTGAGTGAGTTCTTACAAGATCTGATGACTTTATGTGTTTGGCAGTTCTTTTTTTGCTTTATGTCTCTCCTACTGCCTTGTTAAGAGGTCCTTGCTTCATCTTCTCCTTCCACCATGATTGTAATTTTCTTGAGGCCTCCCCAGCCATGTGAGTCAATGAAGCCTCTTTCCTTCCTAAATTACCCAGTCTTGGGCAGTTCTTTATAGCAGTGTGAAATGGACTAATACAGATATACGAAATTGGCTAAAGCTTACTTTGGTCTTGCAGACTTTCTGAATGTAACCTGCCATGACTTAGGAGCTATTGAATAGTGTTCCCTCCAAATTTTTTTCTACCCAGAATCTATGAATTTAATCTCATTGAAGAATAGGGCTTTTGCAGATGTAGTAAATTTAAGGTTATACTGGAAGGCATTGGGTTTTAAATCTAATAAGACTGGTATCCTTATAAAAGAGGGAAATTTGGACACACAGACACATACACATGAGGAGAAGGCCAAGTGAAGACAGGCAGAGATTGGAGTTAGGCAACTACAGGCCAAGGAATGCCTAGGATTGCCAGAAATCACAAGGAGATAAGAGGCAAGGAGGTTTCTTCACCTACAGGATTTAAAGAGAGCGGGGCCCTGCCAACATCTGGATTTCAGACTTCTGGCCTTCCAAACAGTGAAAGAATAAATTTCTGTTGTTTCAAGTCACCCTGTTTGTGGGTTTTAGTAGCCTTAGGAAATGAAATAGGGTCTGTTTAGAGAGGCTCTGTAGTTCCATTCTCAACTCAGTGGTCCCTGGAGTGAAGCTGGCTCAGGACTTGAAAGCTTTAGTAATGGTTTCCCTGGCATAGCAAAGGAGGAATGTGCTCACCAAATGCAGATAAGACAGGAGTGAGGAGAATGACGGAACTTTTCAGAGGACTTCAGTCACCTTTTTGATGCAAACAATACAATGATTCAAAAACAAAGAGTGGGGATCTCATCCTCCATACATCACTGTCTAAAAACAAGACCTCCTGTGAGGCACTTACTCTCTCCAGGACTTTTCCCTCTCTGATAAAAAGGGACTCATTTCCCTGGGTTTACTAATTTTCAGAAAGATGGTGATATCTGATAGCCAAATGATCGTGAAAATGTTTTGAGGAGTCTGGGACTATTCAATCCATTGTCATAGAGGCTACAGAAATATAAAACAATCTTATTATTTTTACTTTTATATTTCTGTGAGCCAGTCTTCAAATATGGGATGGGGAAAGTAAATGGCTACTTTGCTTCCAAAGTTTAAGTGTCTATCCTTTCCCAACCTAACAGCAAAGCCTATAAAGGAGAGAATCCATGTTCTGTTTTGCTATTAATCCAGCTTGTAGTGTTCACACCTCAGAAAAAAAAATACAATACCATTATAACCCACCAAGCAGGAAATACGAATTACCCTTCATCTTCTTCTCAAATGAAAGAATTAGCTGTCTAAACAATTAAGGCAAGTGACCACCATTGGCTTGTTTGCTGTCAGATCAATTTCTTGCGCTTTCTTTGCTCTGCTCTGTATTGTAGGAGGGCACAGCCCTGAAAAATGCAGAGATACTAGAAGATCCAGTAGGAATCTCTGGGGGCTGATGGAAGGGAGGAAGGAAAGAGGAGCAAAGGTATTTCTCTCTCTCTCTCTCTGCCTTGCTGCTGCACTGTCGCTGGCAGGGGCTGTGTATTCTCTGTGGCATCAGCACCTTCCCTCCCACCTTCCAATTCCTTCCCCATGACCCCAGCTCCCATCTGTCAGGATCACTGTGATTTCAGCATCCAGTGTTTCCTGCTGGCTCTTGCTCTGGTAGTCTAACCCCCACTCATTTTTCCACCATCTGTAGGGATAAGAGTGGCTTCCTAGAGTTTCTCATTTTATATCTTTTCACTTTCCCCTTTTCTCTTTTATCCCTTCCAGCATCTTTGTAAGTAACTCCCTGTATTAATGCCTCTCCATTTTAATTTATCTGGCATGGGTTTTGTTTTCCTGGATGGACCCTTATTGAATCAACAAGTTAAATTAAGCAAGTAACTCCCTGTATTAATGCCTCCCTGTATTAATTCCTCTCCGTTTTAATTTACCTGGCATGGGTTTTGTTTTTCCTGGATGGACCCTTATTGAATCAACAAGTTAAATTATTTTGTCTCCTGATGGAAGAATAAATAATTATTTCCAAAAATTTTCTGACTGTAGCCTTGGAAAAGATTCACTGCCTTTAATATATACTATAGATTTGAAAAACTATAGCTGCACAATTATTTATCCTGATATAAATGCATGGAACATTCATGCACATGAATAAGTCTTTAGTTTTCTCCTTTCTCTACAATGTGTTTTGAGAACATTGATGAAAATAAACTTTTCAGAGGTGGTAGGGTTTGTTAGTAGGTAGTAGGGAAGAAGGGGTGTTCAGTAAGTTAAATTTTTCTCAGGAGTTAAAAATGTTTCTGCATATAATCAGGACATACCTCCAGTCCTTCTAATTAGTAAAATCTTTCTTATCCTACAAAATTCAACGCAAATATTACTGCCTGGGACAAATACATTCTTTTCTTCTTTATGGGCACACAGTGATTTTACACATCTCAATCTTCTGTGTGGGTAGGTCTAGCCATATGCCTTGGTTCTAGCCTTGAAATGGAAACAGAAATGAGAGTACCATTTCTGGGCATGTCTCATAAAAACCTCTTGAGTTGGATTATCTGTGCTTTTTTCTCCTTCTGCCTGCTGGCAAGATAAACATATGAGGATTTTGAAAGTGATGTGTTTAAGATGGACGAGCCTGTGTCAGCCTGGGTCCCTGGAATACTCTCAAGGTGGAGAGTCAACCTACCGGTTCATTTGCCCATCCAGGATGACTACGTGAATCAAAATAAACTGGTTGTAAGCCACTATATACTTGGGCTCTACTTACAACAGTGCATATTACTAACCAATATGCCCCTTCTGAAAGGCTTTCTTTAACTCCTGTATAATCAGTAGTTCTTTATTGTATTTTCCCCTATTTCACCTTGTTCATACCTCCTTGGCAGCCCAGATCAAACTGGATTAGAGTTTTTTTGTTCATGGCACTCTGGCTCTCTCTCACCAGATAATGAGCTTCACAATGGCAGGGAGGATCTCATTTACCTTTGTATCCCCAATGCCAAGCATTAAGGATGGGATGTACAAGGTTTCACGAATTGTATGTTGAACTGAATGGACTGGTATTGGACTTCTGCCTACCTTGTCTTTCCTTCCCCCATCCTTACTAGGGTGAAAATTTTGTTCTTGAACCGTGATACTTTTTAATGCTCACTATGTGTGAGCAAACATAGCACCCCACCCATTTACCCATCTACTTGCAGTTTTAACTTGAGACTTCTGTTTGTCAGCATTCCCCACCTTCCACTGCCACCACCGCTATTCTACTGAACTGCTGACCTCTGAGCCCCAGCTAGCTTCACAATGACTCACAGGCCTCAGCATGGTGGTGATGCTTATAATATCCTGGGGGATGAAAATAAGCATGTTTTTATGAGCACCTGATAAAATACTCTTGAATTTATGCTCTAAGCTGGTATTTATTTAATTGAAAAAATAATCTTCATACCTGGAACTCTCTTATTTCTAAATTTAAACATCATTAGCTATAATCCAGGATTAAACAAACTAATAACCTTGAAAACCCATGAGTCCTGAAGTCAGAACTAAGATCAATTCAATGAAATGTAGTTTCAGGGGGATTTCTGCTGGAGCAGAACAAGGATAATAAAACAGCAGAATATGTCTTTATATTCTTTACTCAACAAAACTGAGAGTAAATGGTGCCTTTTTAGCTTCTATTCACCTTACTGATACTCTGCTGGTAGGAATTATACAGATTCCTATGCTATTCCATTGCAAAGTAACTGAGTTACAAAATGTCAAGGATAGAAGGCCCTTTGCAATGCATGTAGGCTGGTGATTCCTGCTATGCTGAGGAATGCGGATTGTTTGAAATATACTCTCAAAGTTGTAGACTCACACACTTTACATATAACTTCAATAGTTCAAGTATTCCCTGGAGGACATCCATAATCTCTCATTCATCCATGGATGCCCATTAATAAAATTTTTCTAGGAACTAGCAAATGCGTGTGGGTATCTGCTATCAGTTTTACTCCCTACGACACGAAATTGCAATACATGCCACATTCACTCATTTATCAGTTTCTCCAAATCATGTTTTATCTACTTCTAGCTCCTACACACTGGGCTTGTAGAAAATTCAACCTCAATCTTTATCAAGAAGCCTATCTCATCTATTCCCACAGGATTATGTAAAGATTTTAAGGTCTTACAACGGGCAGATCATCAAGAGAGTTTACACTACTTACAGCTGATGTGCCACAGGTACCTGTGCCATTAAGGCAGTGAACTTTCTGGCTGTATTGCCAAGCTGGGGTAGGTGATCTTTTTCACTGTGGTTCTAGAAGCTCTTACTCCAAGCGTTCTATCATACTGGTGTCACCAACCTACCCCATCAGAGGTATTGTCACCCATTGGAGGGGGGGATTGTGACCATACGTGAAGGCGAGAACACAGCCATGACTGACTCTTGAGGCCCCAAACTCCAATTCTATCCCTAGTTCCAGGGGAGAAACTAAACATTTTATCATCTCCTACAGGTTCCATTCCTCTTCCTGGGAGAATTCAGCATGCATCTTTTCAATTGCTGAGGCTGTCTGCAGGATACGAAGGAGGTCTATGAAAACAGTTGAGCACCTGGGCACCAGAAACAGACTACTTGGGTTCAAGTTCCACCTTGACTACTGACCGGCTCTTACAAATGCATTAGCTTTCTAGAGCTGTGGCAATAAATTACTACAGACTTGGTGACTTAAAACAACAGACATCTATTATCTCACAGTTTGGGAGGCCGGAAGTCCAAAATGTTATCAGGGTCAGTTTCTTCTGGAGGCACAGAAGGAGAATGTTCTATGCCTCCCTCTGAGTTTTGCTGGCTGCCAGCAATTCTTGACATTCCTTGGCTTGTACAAATGTCACTCTAATCTCTGCCTCCATCCTCACATCACTTCACTTCTTCTCTGTGTTTCTCTTCCCTTTTGTTCCTTCGTAAGAGCCCTTGTTTTATTTAGGGTTCACATCTACCCTAATCCAGGATCATCTTATCTTGAGATTCATAATGACATGTGCAAAGACAGTTTTCCCAACCAAGATCACATTCACAGATTCTAGGTAGACATTTATTTTGGGGTACCACCATTTAACCCACTACAACAAATGTAAGCAATTTTGTTAACCTCTTTGGTCCACAGTATAATAAGGATGATGATAAAAACAGTAAACTCTCCCAGAAGTTTATTGAGGGTTAAATGAGTTATACATAAAGCATTTAAAGAATTCTTGGTAAATAGTAAATATTCCTTGAGATAGTATTTGCTATAAGGTGAGTGAATTTCTGAATAGAACTATTAATTCTGTTCTTGATCACTCAGTTCAAAGCCTCATTAACAAAACCCAAAGCCAGAGAGCATGAGTGCTAATAAACTCTTGTTTGTGAAGACAGGGGAAATGTACCCAGTGGAAAACACAAGTCCCTCTGCTGCATCCTGTATCTATACTGTTTTACTATTAATAGATAGATTTTGGTGGTGAAAATGCCAACAGCCTGGCAGGAAGCCTTTTATTTAGCCCAAAGACTATCAAAATTTCTAGTGATACAATATTAGAGATAAAAAGAAGGTATGTTAAGGAAACTAGAACCACACTAGTTTTAACAGAGAGAATATAACATAGGGAATCAGCAAATCAGGGAGAGCTGGAAAAGCAAGAAAAGGAAACACTGACATGGTACAAAGACAGTAATGGCAGGTAACAGCCATACTCCCAGCTAAGGAAACAAAGGGGAAGTGTTGGGGTCATTGGAACTTAGAAGCTTAGAGGGGCCTGTGGAGTTAGGAACCTAAGGCAGGGTAATGCCCATGTGGTGCTGGTGTCTCTGGAGCTTGAAAAAAGAACCTCAAGCTGGGACTTAGACCTCACAGGAAGGGGCACTGTCCATCTTGTACTGTGTTTCTGGCAGATGAATGATGAGGATAGTCCTGAGAGCATTGGGAAAACTAGAAATTGGTCCCATCTGCTGCTCCTAAACCCAACTGCCACTCCTTGGATGAAGAACCCTTGCTAGAGTGACAACAGCAAGCAGGAAGGAGCAAGTCCCTTCTTTCTCCTCTAGTCTTCTGGGCTTCTTCCAGTGCCCTCTGTGAACAGAACCAACCAGGAGGCCAACAGGCAAAGGGTAAAAAGATTTGCAGAATCCCAGCGACAGTGTCATGAAGCTGAGAATAAAGTGTACTTGGAATCAAGAAGCAACAGCTTAATGATTAGCATTTGATAACTATGTGGCAAGCATTTACATGTATTATTTCTATAAATCCTCATAACGGTATTATATATATCATGTAATATATAATGTAAGAGTATAATCAACCTTTGATTATACCACCACTACCTGTTGGTTAGAAAAGTTAAGCTCCCTGGTGCCAAAGAACAAGTAAATGGCCAAGCAAGGATTTTAACCAAGTCCTGCGTGACTTAAAGACCATAGTCATTTTAGTCTGAAACACCATGTGAATACCAGAGTTAAAATCTAAAATATTCTCAGCCAGCCTCCTGTAATGTGTGAAATCTAAAAAAAATGTATGTTTACCAAGCATAAATGTAACGTTGTGCGCATGGACTGAAAATCTGCCCCATTATCAGAGAAATAATATATGTACCTTGATGGCACAGAAAAGGATTAATGTGTTTTAGTCTATTGCAATCATCATATTAATAACAGTATGGTACTGCTACCAAAAAAAAAAAATACACGTGACTATTTTCTGCAGTGTCTAGAACGAGAAAGGTGATAACTCATATCTATTCTGCAATGGCAAAGTCACAATTGAACTTTTGTTTTTTTCAATTTGGGGAATTTTATCATCAGAGGAACTTTGGAAAACTGTGCAAAAATGACCATGATTTAGGGATTAAAAACCTCTCCTGCTATCCTAACCCAGGCCCACCTCACCTGGTATCAGTATTAGAGTAATAACCTCCTGACTGGGCTCCCTATCTCAACCTGGTCAGTCATTCATTTTTCACCCTGTGGCTGGTAACCTTTCCAAAATACAAATGTGCTCATGTCACACCTGGCTACAGTTTATCCCACAGCCCTTGCAATGACATTGAGATCATCTCACAGGGCCTCAAAAGCCCTCGGGTTCTTGTACCCATTTACGTCTTCAGATACACATGCATGGGTACACAGGCACTCCACACCCCACAACTGGATCTTGCTGACTCTTCCTGTTAGACATCCTATTTTCTTGACTGGTTCGCCTTCCTGCCTCTAACTTCCATTTACACACTTACCTTATACCCACTCCTTGCCTGCTGTATTAGTCCATTATTGCATTGCTATAACGAACTACATGAGACTTGGTAATTTATTGTTTTTTATAAAAGGAGGTTTAATTGGCTCATGGTTCTGCAGGCTGTACAGGAAGCATGGCTGGGAGGTCTTGAGAAATCTATAATCATGGTGGAAGGTGAATGAGGAAGCAGGGATGTCCTACGTGGCTGGAGCTGGGGGAAGAGAGTGAATGGGGAGATTCTCACATGAAATCTTGTGAGAACTCACTCACCATCACAGCAAGGGGAAATCCAGCCCCCGTGATCCAGTCACCTCCCACAAGGCCCTTCCTCTAACACTGGGGATTACAATTCAACATAAGATTTGGGCGAGGACACAAACCCAAACCATATCACCTGCTAACTCCTGCTCATCTTTTTAGGAGTCAACTCAGGGTTCATTTTACCTTGAAACCTTCCTGGAAAGCCTCTCTTCCAGATTTCTGGGTTTCTAGCTGCTCCTTTTGCTAAACATTGGGTTCAATAAGATCGTTTTATGAGAGAACATGAAAACAAGTCTCAGCACAGGATTTAAATTCCACAATTCTTGGGAAAAGAAAATCAAAGCAAACATTATCCTGGTGAAGGCAAGACTTGACGAACCACCCTGGATCTGTGTGTTTTGTTCATTAGATAAAGATCTTCAAGGAGTTAAATAGAGGCTATTTTGTTAGCCATGCTGTTACTCTCTTTTTAGTGCTGCCTTTTCTTACCATATTAATCTTTGGTGTGCAACTAATGTCTTTTTTGCATTAAAGTCAGGAAGCCTGGTTGATACAAGGGCAGTGAACCCTTAATTTTCTAGGTGGGTAATATATTGACTCTGATAGACTCCACAGAGGGAAAAATAAATGGACTCCTTTCTTGCTTGTGGAAGCATTAAATGTGTGAACAGCACATATACCTGAGAGATACTAAATATTAAGCAAATGTCTGTTGTTATTATTATAGTATTAATATTATTCTTATATGCTGTCAAATGTCAAGTCAAGGGATTTGCTCTTAAAGTGCTGCTTCTAGGACAAGCATAGGACCTTTGATTTGTAATCTCAAGGATGAATTAGCCAACATGAGGAAAGGAAGCAACATGACTTAGAGACCAAGTGCAGATTTTGGGAACACAAACTTGAGTTTGAATTCTGATTCATCTACTTATTAACTATGTGGGCTTGGGCAATAATATGGTTTGAATCTGTGTCCCTGCTTAAATCTTATGCTGAATTGTAATCCTCAATGTTGGAGGTGGGGCCTGGTGGGAGGTGACTGGATCATGGGCGTGGATTTCCCTTAAGTACTGGCATTTTAATAGTGAGCGAGTTCTTGTGAGATCTGGCTGTTTAAAGTGTGTAGCACCTTCCCCTGCCTCTCTCTTGCTCCTACTTCTACTGTGTAAGATGTTTCACTCCTCCTTTGCCTCTGCCAGAATTGGAAGCTTCCTGAGGCCTCCCCAGAAGCAGAAGCCGCTGTGTTTCTATACAGCATGGAAAAGCATGAGCTGATTAAACCTCTTTTCTTGACAGATTACCCAGTCTCAGGTATTTCTTTATAGCAATGCAAGAATGAACTAATATAGGCAAGTTATTTGCCTTGCCTGATCTCAGTTAGTGGTTGGATTAAATAAGATTATGAATGCAATCAACCTAGGGAATTAACAATGCTTGGAGCAAAGTAAGTGCCCATATGTGTAAATTTTAAAAATAATTTCTTGTTATTTGTATACATTTATTTTGACTAAAGTTCCTTTCCCTTCAATCAGTTCTCCACATTATAACCAAAGATAAGTTCCTAAAGTGTCATTGCTCTTTACTTACTCCTCTTCCTTGGTTCTCCTTTATACTCAGGAAAATTATAACAGGTCTCTTTTGGTGAATGCATACCAGAAGCCAAGAGCTCTGCTAAGTGCTCCACTTATATTGTCTAATTTAATTCTTGAAATAACCCTGAGAAATAGCTACTCTTATTATCCTCGCTTCACATATTAAAAAACTGATATAAAGAATGGCTAAGCAATTTGTCCAAGATGACCAGATATTAATTATGCCTAGTGTTCCATTATTGGAATGCTAAGCATGTGGGAGTTATTTATATCCTACTGCTCAAGGTTATCACCAAGGTCTGATTGCAAAAATTCAAAAAATTGCAACCTCAGGCATAAATGGGTTAGTGGTAAATGTCAGAATTCAAATTTTTATTTGATTTCAAAGAACATGTCCTTTATAGTTATAAAATTCTCCCTCTTAAACAGGCTCGTTTAGTGAAGAAGATTGGGCTCCTCATACTCTCGCCTTGTTGTTTCTCAGGACTAATCCCTGGTCTCCCTTCCTTGGTGAACCTGCCCTTCACCCACACTGATGGCTTCTTATACTGTCTTGCCTCTGCACCCCTGGATCAAGATTCCCTTTTTCTATAATATTTTAATTCTCCATTAAACATGGTTTTCTCATTGACTCTTGAGTCTCATCATTCAAGACTCAATTCCGTTCTTATCTTTCTTGGAAGCCTTCCTCAGCAATCTAGGTTCCCATAAAGTCCTATGCATGTTTCCACGACATTTCACCTGAAGTATACAGCCACTGGATACATCCTAGTAAATGGCTTAATATTAGTCTACTAGAATTTTCATAAGAAGATATCACAAACTGTGTGGCTTAATTAATAGAAAGGCATTTTCTCACAGTTTTGGAGGCTGGAAGTCCAAGATCAGGTTGCTTTCTGGTAAGGCCTCTCTTCCTGGCTTATAGATGGATGCCTTCTTGCTGTGTCCTCACATGGCCTTTTCTTTGTGCATGCATAAATGGAGAAAGAGAAAAAGAGAAAGAGACAGACAGAGAGAAAAAGAAAGATTTCTGATCTTCTTCATCTTATAAGGACACCAATATGTTCTTATTAGAACCCCACTATTAGGATATGATTAACCTTAATTATCTCCTGAAAGCCCTGTCTCCAAATACAGTCACATTGAGGGTTAGGCCTTCAATATATTAATATAAATTTTAGGAGAGACACAATTTAGTTCATAACAATCTGTTTTTTAAAATATATATATATACATATATATATAAATGTGTTCCATTATTGGAACGCTAATACATATATATGTGTGTATTACACTGAATCTCATGAGTACATGATTTCCCTCTATAATCCGCAGTTTCCAACATGTAATAATCACTCGGCATATATTTCTTGAATGAAAGAACAGAGAAACAAACAAATGAACATCTTTCATTGACTCTTAGTTGTGTATGGAATGTGATCTAAATTCCTTTATCCACATACAAAGACCTCCATTGTTTGGCCCTACTTACTTCTCCAAAAGTGCCTCTACCTTTGTCCTAAAGCAGGATTCTTAAACTTTAGTCTGCATAACAATTCCATAGAAAGCATGTTGAAAATACAAGTTTCCAGGTACTAGCCCTAGGGAGTCACCTTCTAGCAACCCCTAGACACATTAGGGGTTTCTGAATGAGAATGTGCAAACATTAAGAATGTAAGAAACACCAGTCTAGACAAATCCTCAACTCCTGGTTATAATAGATATCTATTTATATCTTGATAATTGCTCCACTTAACTCTGGCCTTTTACCTTTCATCACACACAGTAACTTCGGGTTTGCTGAAGAATTAGTCCCCAGACAGGTACTTTTCTTCCCATTTCAGTGTGTAAGGGAGAAGTATTAACAAATTGGTTTCCAAGGTCAGATTAGAATTCAGTTGCTCCTTGTGAGGAGTCCCGGATTAGACTAGTCTTGCTCAGAAAGACAGGGTTAATCATTTTGATCCTAATAATAATTTTAAAAATCCATCAGTCAAACAAATAATGAGCCAGATTAATTCTGTCTGTACTGTGTTGACTTTATGGAGCTGCACAGGCTAAAGAATAGGAGAGATGTCTGTTAAAATCATAGTTTGAGGGGATTTAACTCTGCATCCTCCTAAAGAGGGAAGATGACAACAGCAAAACTTTGGAATCTGGAAAGGTTCTTAACTTGAGAATTTGGATAATTTACTAGCTTTTGGAAAATCTGAGAGATGACAATATTGGCCCTGTAGAACTCCCAACAGGCTTAGAAAAAATATGTATATTAGGTTGGTGCAAAAGTGATTGTGGTTTTTGCCATTTCTTTTAATGGCAAAAACCACAATCACTTTTGCACCAACCTAAATAGAAGTATTAGGTAAATCTGTTACCTCTTGATTACAACTGAAATCAAGAGGTCTACCTAAAAAGCTTCTAAGCCTATCAGTTCACTAGGTTATTCTGTGAAGTTGTGTGACACGTGAAAGGAAAATAAATTTTTGGGCCCCGAAATCACTAAGTTAAAGGGAAAAGTCAATCTGGGAACTGCTTAGGGCAAACCTACCTCTTATTCTATTCGAAGTCATCCCTCTGCTCACTGAGATAAATGCATATCTGATTGCCTCCTTTGGAGAGGCTAACCAGAAACTCAAAAGAATGCAACCATTTATCTCTCACCTTCCTGTGACCTGGAAGCCCCCTCCCTGCTTCGAGTTGTCCCATCTTTCCAGACAGAACCAATGTATATCTTATATATATTTATTGATATCTCATGTCTCCCTAAAATGTATAAAACCAAGCTGTGCCCTGACCACCTTGAGCACATTGTCGTCAGGACCCCCTGAGGCTGTGTCATGGGCGCACATCCTCAACCTTGGCAAAATAAGCTTTCTACATTAACTGAGACCTGTCTCAGATTTTTAGGTTTCACAGACAACATTAGCAAAATAATGGAGATTTATTCTATGGAAAGTAAAAATGCAATGGATCTCTGAACTGCTGGGAAATGTAGGGAAAGAGTAATTACCCTGTGTATCAGGGCTTTCACAGAGACAACAGGGGAATTAAGTGAGAGATATCAAGGGGATTCTTTGACCTCTACCTCTGCTTCTCACTTGACTCTTTCAAAACGTTGGAAGTAAGACTCATACCCCAAGCAGAACACTGAAAGAGTCTTCTCTTGGGGTGAGGGTGGGGTTGGGAGAAGAAAGATAAGGAAGTAGTTGAGAAACTACTGGTTTCCCAACTAAGCAGTCTAGGCAGATGACTCTACAATGAAACCCATGGTTGATAAGCTCTATCCACATAAGAAGAGCTTCCCATTGTTTTTAGTGCCCCATTCTTAAGTCTAAATAGGAAACACAGAATCTTTAGGCAACTTAGAAAAGTCTCTAACATGAAAGTTAGAGATAAAAGCAAACAGAAAAAAAGAAAAAGAAAAAAAAAACCTGTTGAAGACAGAAACTATGCAGGGAGATAAACTCTACCAAAAATAAAAGAAAACAAAAACTGTCAAAATCCCTAGAGAGCTAAAATAACATATTGTATATGCAAAATAAGTTCAGAAGATGTTATAAATAAATTTTTTGGTGCTGCAAAAGAAAGAGCACTCGAACATTAATCTTCTCAGCAAAGCAATTTTTACTTCTTTAGAAGGGTGCGACTCGGAGCAATGGCAAGAGCACACCTGAACGAGGGAGGGGAAGGAGTTTTTATTCCTCACACAGGTAGCCCCTACTGCTGTGTCATTAACCTATTGGCTAGGGTTGGACCACACAGTCTAAGCTAATTCTGATAGGCTATTTTAAAGAGAGCAGGGGTACGACTAGCCAGAATGGTAGGGGGTACGACTAGCCAGAATGGTGGGGTGTACGACTAGCCAGAATGGTGGGGTGAGTAGTTTGGTGGGAAGGGGGGTTACAGAACAGGTGACTCAGGATGATTCAGGTTACAGAAGGTGACCAGGGGTGACTCAGGATGGAGCAGGTGACCAGGGGTGACTCAAGTCAGAGCAGGTGACCAGGGGAACAGATGTGAACTACTGATTAGAACTGGCAGGAAAGTCATTTACTGAAACTAGAGACAAGGGGGTGAAGAGAATCAGGAAGCTAAACTTTAAAATGGAGAACAAAGAATAAGAGAGCTGAACATACTGGCATACTGATTCTTTGAAGAGAAAGAATGGAGTTCTTTGGAGTTCACTATATTTAACAGGAGATAATATAAAAAAAGGAGAACCCAGGAATAAGAAATATCTTTAGAAAGTTAGAAAATGATTAAAATCCTACAGGAAGGTTGGAAGGTAAAGTTGATGAAATCTCCAGAAAAGTAGAAAAAAGAAATAGAGATGGAAAATTGGGAGAAAGGAAATAAATAGAGGAACTGCCAAAGAGGCTTAACATATTAATCAAGAGTCTCAGAAAGAAAGAACAGAGTAGATGTAGGGAAGGGAATATTCATTAAAATAATTAAGTAAAATTTTCAGGACTGGAGGTCTTTAGTTTTCAGGTTACAAAAGCTCACATAGTGCCTAGTACAGTGGAAGAAAACAGACCACAACAACATACATTATCATGCGAATAATAACACCAGAAACTAAACTAATATTCTAAAAGTTTCCAAAAGGAGAGAAAAAACCTAAAGATAAAATATAAAGGAAAGGCTGGACCTGTAATCCCAGGACTTTGGGAGGCTGAAGCAGGTGGATCGCTTGAGCCCTGGAGTTTGAGACCAGCCTAGGCAACATGGAAAAACCCCATCTCTACAAAAAATACAAAAGTTAGCTGTATGTGATGGCACACACCTGTAGTTCCAGCTATTCTAGAGGCTGAGAGGTGGGAGAATCGCTTGAGCCCAGTAGGCTGAGGCTGCAGTGAGCTGCAATTGTGCCACTGCACTCCAGCCTGGGTAACAGAATGATATCCTATCTCAAAAAATAAATAAATAAAATAAAAATAAAAAATAAAAGAAAAAGAATTTTAAAAGCAACACCAGACAATATTGTTTGTGGTGAATTTATTGAAAAGAATATTTTAAAAGCTAAGACAATTTTAAAATAAGGCCATTATTAATATCAAAGGAAAAACATTGTGCAGGAAAGGAAAAGCAATCTCATGTTTGTAGTCAAAATAAAGTAAATATTAAGTACTAATTGAACCAAATTATGATATAGCTATTATAAGAGGATTGAGTTGGGCAAGAGAAAGCGTACTATGTGGAGTTTTGGAGTAGTGGTAAGAAATAGATAAATTCTCAATATTAAAAAATTTCAAAAGAAACAAAACAGTTGAAAGTAGTTGCATCTTTGGAATATAAAACGAAAGGTGAGAATGAAGGAAGGCTGGGAAGAAAATGTTATTTTTATAATAAACCTCTAAAAACCCTTTGACTCTTTAAACAAAAGCTAAGTCTGAGATTAGAGGGAGAAAGAAAGAAAGAGAAAAGAGGGAGACAACAAGAGGAGAGAAACTGTCACTTGATAATTTATTGAATTTGTGGTTGTTATAGAATATTTAACTTGTTTCTTTTTTTAAGTTTTATTTTAGGTTTGGGGGTACATGTGAAGGTTTGTTACATAGGTAAACACACATCATGAGGGTTTATTGTACATATTATTTTATAACCCAGGTATTAAACCCAGTACCAAATTGTTGTCTTTTCTGCTACTCTCCCTCCTCCCATCCTCCTGTCTCAAGTAAACCCCAGTATCTGTTGTTTCCTTCTTTACATTTATAAGTTCTTATCATTTAGGTTCCACTTATAAGTGAGAACATTCAGTATTTGATTTTCTGTTCTTGTGTTAGTTTGCTAAGGATAACAGCTTCCAGCGCCATCCATGTTCCCACAGAAGACATGATCTTGTTCTTTTTTATGGCTGCATAGTGTTCCATGGTATATATGTACCATAATTTTTCATCAGACCTGTCATTGATGGGCATTTAGGTCAATTCCATGTCTTTATTATTGTGAATAGCGCTGCAATGAACAGTCGTGTGCGTGTATCTTTATGTTAGAATTTATATTCCTCTGGGTATATACTCAAGTAATGGGATTGCTGAGTCAAATGGTAGTTCTGCTTTTAGATCTTTGAGTAATTGCCATACTGCTTTCCACAATGGTTGAACTAATTTATACTCCCACCAACAGTGTATAGTGTTCCCCTTCCTCCACAACTTCACTAGCATCTGTTACTTTTAAACTTTTTAATCATAGCCATTCTCGTGTGAGATGGTATCTCATTGTGATTTTGATTTGCATTTCCCTAATGATAAGTGATACTGAGCTTTTTTTCATATACTTGTTGGCCTCACGCATGTCTTCTTTTGAGAACTGACTGTTTATGTCCTTTGCCTACTTTTTAATGGGGTTGTTTTTCTCTTGTAAATTTAAGTTCCTTATAGATGCTGGATATTAGACTTTTGTCAGATGCATAGTTTGCAAATATTTTCTCCCATTCTCTAGGCTATTTCCTCTTGATATTTTCTTTTGCTGTGCAGAAGCTCTTAAGTTTAGTTAGATCCCACTTGTCAATTTTTGCTTCTGTTGCAATTGCTTTTGGTGTCTTTGTCATGATATTTTTGCCTGTTCCTATGTCCAGGATGGTATTGCCTAGGTTGTCTTCCAGTGTTTTTATAGTTTTGGGTTTTACATTTAAGTCTTTGATCCATCTTGAGTTGACTTTTGTGTATGATGTAAGTAAGGGGTCCAGCTTCAATCTTCTGCATATGGCTAGCCAGTTAGCCCAGCCTCATTTATTGAATAGACAGTGTATTCCCCATTGCTTATTTTTGTCAACCTTGTCAAAAATCAGACAGTCATAAATGCACCCTAATTTCTAAGCTCCCTATTCTGTTTCATTGGTCTGTGTGCTTGCTTTTGTACCAGTACCATGCTGTTTTGGTTACTGTAGCCTTGTGTTATAGTTTGAAGTCAGGTAACGTGATGCCTCCAGCTTTGTTTCTTTTGCTTAGGATTGCCTTGACTATTCGGGCTCTTTTTTGGTTCCATTTAAATTTTAAAATATTTTTTTCTAGTCCTGTGAAGAATATAACTGCTAGTTTGATAGAAATAGCATTGAATCTGTAAATTGCTTTGGGCAGTATAGCCATTTTAATAATATTGATTCTTTCTATCCATGAGCATGGGATGTTTTTCCATTTGTTTGTGTATTCTCTGATTTCTTTGAGCAGTGTTTTGTAATTCCCATTATAGAGATCTTTCACCTCCTGGTTAGATGTATTCCTAGGTATTTTATTCTTTTTGTGCCAACTGTAAATGAGATTGCCTTTCTGATTTGGCTTTTGGTTTGACTGTTGCTGTATAGGAATGCTAGTGATTTTTGTACATTGATTTTGCATCTTGCAACTTTGCTGAAGTTGTTTTTCAGCTGGAAGAGCTTTTAAGGTGAGACTGTGGGGTTTTCTAGATATGGAGTCATGTTCTCTAATTCATTTCTTATATGCCACCTGTCACAGAAATGCAATTTGTAAAATGGCAGCATATGTTTCTGTAATTCACCATATAAATGGAATAGTAAGAATTTAATATTTGTTGATAATTTCGTTAGTTGAGCTTTTAAACTTAATTTTGTGTGAAGTACTTAAAAAATTTTAGTTAAATGTGTTACTTTTATTAAAGATATAAAATAAAATATGCAAGCATTGGTGGTATGTGGAGAGTGAAGGTCAAGACTACCATTTTATATTTCATTTCATTCATATAAAATACTTTCTAAGTTCCCTTTTGATTTCATCTTTGACCAGCAACTTATTTAAAAATGTGTTATTTTTTCTCCAATATTTGGATTATTTCCATATATCTTTGTGTTATTGATTTCTGATTTAATTCCATTATGTTAAGAGATTATAATTTGTATGATTGAATGCATGCAGTCTTAAAATTTATGGTATATATTGGTGCTTGTTTTATGCACAAGATATGGTACATTTCAGTAAATGTTTCACATGCACTTCAGGAGAATGAGTATTCTGCTGTTATTAAGGAAATTATTCTATAAATATCAATTAGATCAAACTTGTTGATAATGCTGCTCACGTTCTTCTACTTTTTAAAATAAATGATTGAGAGTATTGAAATCTGTGAGTGTAATTGTGAATTTTTCTTTTTTTGCTGTTCTATCAGTGCTTGCTTCTTGTATTTTGAAGATCTTTTATTAATTGTGTATTTTTGGATTTTTGTATCTTGTTGATGAACTGATCACTTTATTAACAAAAAATGACTTTCTTTACCTCTGGTAATGTTCTTTGTTCTAAAATCTACTTTTTCTATTATTAATATAGCAACTCTAGCTTTTTTAAAACTAGTGTTACCATGATTTCTCTTTTACTATGCTTTAAATTTTAAACTATTTGTGTCTTTATATTTAAAATGTGTTTCTTGTAAGTAGAATTTAAGTGATTTTTCTATTTTATTCACTCTATTATATTTTGAATTTTAATTGGAGTATATGGATCACTTACAATTAATGTGCTATTAATATTTTGTGTTTAGGTCTATTACCTTGCTGTTTGTTTTCTATTTGCTCCACTCATTCTTTTTCTCCCTTCTTTTGGATTAACTGAATATTTTTATCACTCGATTTTATTTCTTCATTGAATAAGTATCTATAACTTTTTTGTTGTTATTTTAGTGCATGCTTTATAACTTAAAGGATGCACTTTAAAAAAATATTTCAATAGGTTTTTGGGGAACAGGTGGTATTTGGTTACCTGAAAAAGTTCTTTAGTGGTGATTTCTGAGATTTTGGTGCACCCGTCACCCAAGTAGTGTACATTGTATCCAATGTGTAGTCTTTTATCCCTCACCCACCTCCCACCCTTTCCCCCAAAAGTCCATTGTATCATTCTTAAAAGGATACATATTTAAATTACCACAGTCTACCTCCAAGTGCTATTATACTACTTTGTATGACAAAAGAACTTGATGACAGTATCTTCCATTTCTCCTTCCCTTAGTTTTATGTCACTTTTCTAATATATTGTACTTTCGATATGTTATACTTCCACAATACATTGTTATGATATCTGTTTAAGGAATCCATCACCTTTAAACATTAATAAGAAAAATGTTGTACATTTTCTTATAGAGTTACCATTTCCAGTGTTCTTGTTTCTTTGCAAGGAACTTGATTTCCATCTGGTATCATTTTTCTTTTTTCCTAATGGACTTCCTTTAACATTTATTCTGGTGTAGGTATGTTGGAAATTAGTTCATTCAGATTTTATATGTCGAAAAACTCGTCATTTTGTCTTTATTTTTGAAAGATAGTTTTCCTGGAAATAGAAGATGCTACTCCACTGCCTTCTCATTTGCATTATTTCTATGAAAACATTTGCTAACTGGAGCTCTCTCTGTTTCAGGAAGATCTCCAGGCATTCAGAGTACCTGCTTGCTTGGTCAAGCAGCCTGAGTCACCCCACCCCTCCTGCGTAGAGATCTTAGTGCTGGGAGACTCTGCTTCATCCCCATGAAAATCTCCAGGCACTAGAAGCACCACTTACCGGGACGAGCAGCCTGAGCCACCCCACCCTTCCTGTGCAGAAACTCGGATGCAATGGAGGACCTCTCCACTCCAGGCTCAGGCATATCTCCAGGCATTCAGAGCACCAGTTCACCTGGTTCAGCAGCCCTACTCATGCCCCCTTTTTGGACATAGATCTTGGTGCAGTGGGGCTTTCTCTGCTCAATGCCCAGGCAGATCTGTCAGCATCTGGAGTACTTGTTCACCTGGATCAGCAACCTGAGACACACCACCATTCCTGGACATAGATTATGTGGCAGAGAGGACCTCTCTGGTCCACACCCAGGCAGATCTCCAGGCACTTGGAGCATCAGCTAACCTGGTTCAGCAGCCTGAGCCAACCCACCCCTCCTATGCAGAGATCTTAATGCAAGGAGACCCTCTCTACCCGAGGCTCAGGCATATCTCCAGACACCTGGAGTACCTATTTCCCTAGATTAGAAGTGTAGGCCATCCCCTGAACCTGGAGGGGGGAGGTTGCAGTGACCAGCAACTTATTTAAAAGTGTGTTGTTTTTTATCTCCAATATTTGGATTATTTCCATATATCTTTGTGTTATTGATTTCTGATTTAATTCCATTATGTTAAAAGATTATAATTTGTATGATTGAATGCATTCAGACTTAAAATTTATGGTATATATTGGTGCTTGTTTTATGCACAAGATATGGTACATTTCAATAAATGTTTCACATGCACTTCAGAAAAATGAGTATTCTGCTGTTATTGAGGAAATTATTCTATAAATATCAATTAGATCAAACTTGTTGAGATTGCACCACTAGACTCCAGTCTGGCAACAGAGAAAGGCTCCATCTAAAAAATAAATAAATAAATAAAAATAAAAAATAAAATAAAGTAGAAGTATAGGCCATCCCCATCCCTGTGCAGAGAACTTGGAGCCAAGGATGTTTCCCAGCGTTATGCCTAGGCACACCTCTGGACATGTGGTGGCTGCCCACCAGATTCTCCCTCTGTGCTGGTTCCTGCCATCATAAGAACTTTAGGCAGACCTGCCCAGTTCAGCTCCATCTTTTTTGGGCCCTGACCCTCAAGGGCTGAACAGAGAGCATTCTAGGAATCAGCCCACTTCCTGAGGCAAGAGAGAGCTTCTGACATTAAACAAGAATCAAGTATATACCCAGTCAGGTTGGCCACAACTGGCTCTGATATATAAGTGCCATCTATGGGCTGGCAGTTAAAACTTCACAGCTCAATATGAAACCTGTGGAAAGAAGTGCATAGGGCTATAAAAGCAAAGCCAAAAAGCATTTACCCAGCATTTGCTACAGTCACCACACCTGGGGCAGGGAAATGAAAAGAGAAAGAAAAAATAATGATATTACAGGGAAATAAAGAAAATGAAAAAAAAAATCTACCTGCATGAAAATAATTACAAAAACTAAAAGTGCCAGTGTCTCCAGATAAGAAGAAACCAGGACAAGAATTCTGGCACCATAAAAAAATCTGAATGTAGTGACATCACCAAAGGATTGCACTAGATTTCCAGCAATGGTCCCTAACCAAAATAGAATCTCAAAAATGACAGAAATAGTTCAAAGCATGGATTTCAAGGAAGCACAATAAGATCAAAGACAAGGTTGAAAATCAACACAAATAATCTTCTAAGCTAATCCAGAAAATGAAGAAAGAGATAAACATCTTAAAAACAAATCAATCAGAGCTTCTGGAATTGAAAATCTCACCTAAGGAATTTAAAAACACAACTGAAACCTTCATCGATAAACTGGTCCAAGCAGAAGAAAGAATTTTAGGGATTGAAGACAGGTATTTTGAACTAACTCAGTCAAAAAATAGAGAAAAAAAAAATTAAAAAATCAACGAAGTCTTCAAGAACTATGGGATTATGTAAAGTGACCAAACCTTGGCATTCCTGAGAAAGATAGGGGAAAAGTAAACAACCTGGAATATATATTTGAGGGAATAATTTAAGAAAACTTTTCTGATCTTGCTAGAAAAGTAGACATATACAGTAGTATATGTTAGTATATGCTAGAAAAGTAGACAGATACAAGAAATATAGAGAACATCTGCAAGATACTATACAAAATAAACATCATCAGACTGCCCAAAGCCAAAACTAAAGAAATAATCTTAAAGACAGCTAGAAAGAAATGGCAGATCATGTACAAAGGGAACTCCATCAGGCTAACGTGGATTTCTCAGCAGAAACCTTACAATCCAGGAGAGAGTAGAGGCCTATTTTCAGCATTCTTAAGGGAAAGAAATTCCAGCCAAGATTTTCATGTACTGTCAAATGAAGCTTCATAAGCAAAGGAGAAATAAAATATTTTTCAGATAGGCAAGCATTAAGGGAATTTATTACTACTAGACCAGCCTTACAAGAGGTTTTTAAGGAAATTCTAAACATGTGAATGAAAGAATGATACCTGCTATCACAACAACACACTTAAGTATATAGTCCAACAGATCTTATAAACCTTATAGTATAAAGCAACCACATAACAGAAACTACAAAGCATTCAGCTAACAACTTCACAATAGGATCAAAAACTCATATCAATATTAACCTTCAATGTAAATGGTCTAAATGTTCAACTTAAAAGGCATAGAGGAATAAGCTGGATAAGAAAACAAGACCCATCTGTGTGCTGTCTTCAAGAGACCTATCTCTTGACACCCTATGTGTCAACACCCTATGTGTTGAGCCTATGTGACAACACCCATAGGCTCAAAGTAAAGAATTGGAGAAGGATTTACCATGCAAATTGAAAGCAAAAAAGAGATGGGTCACTATTCTTATGTCAGTAAAACAGACTTTATACCAACTACAGTAAAAAAGGACTAACAAGGATTTATAAAACGATAAATGGTTCAATTCAACAAAAAGATATAACTATTATAAACATAATGCACCCAACATTGGAGAAGACAAAGTTAAGTACTTTGTTATAAGACAAGTACTTGTTCATAAGGCAAGTACTTCTAGACCTAAAATGCCACACAATAATACTGGAGGACTTCAATACAACACTGAGAGCATTAGATAGATCATCAAGGCAGAAAACTAACAAAGAAATTCTGTACTTAAACTTGACACTTGACCAACTGGACCTAACAGACATCTACAGAATAGTCCACCCAGCAACCACAGAATACATTCTTCTCATTGGTACATGAAACACATTCTAAAATCAACTATATTCTGAGGCATAAATCAAATCTCAATAAATTCAAAACAGTTGAAATCATACCAAGCACACACTTAGACCACAGTGCAATAAAAATAAACATCAATACCAAGAAGACCTTTCAAAATTACACAAGAACATAGAAATTAAACATCTTGCTCCAGACTAGCTCTTGGATGAACAATACAATTAAGGCAGAAATCAAAAATTTATTTGAAATTAATAAAAATAGAGACAAACTTACCAAAGTCTTTGAGATCTACATAAAGCAGTGTTAAGAGGGAAGTTTGTAGCACTAAACACTTTAATCAAGAAGACAGAAAAATCTCAAATTAACTATCTAACATGGTAGCTAGAGGAACTAGGAAAAAAAGAACAAACTAACCCCAAAGCTAGCAGAAGAAAAGAAATAACTAAAATCAGAGTGGAACTGAACAAAAGTGAGACCCCAAAATACATACAAAGAATCAATGAAACCAAATGTTGCTTATTTGGAAGAATCAGCAAGATTGATAGACTGGTTGCTAGATTAACAAAGAAAAAAAAGAAAAGATGCAAATAAGCACAGTCAGATACATAGAAGTGAACATAGATATACATACAGTCAGAACATAGAGGTGACGTTAAAATCGATCCCACAGAAATACAAAAGATCTGCAGAGACTATTATGAACAGTTATACATACAAATTAGAAAATCTAAAGGAAATGAGTAAATCCCTGGAAACACACAATTTCCCATGATTCAATCAGGAAGATATTGAAACACTGAACATACCAATATTAAGTTCCAAAATTGAACCATTAATAAAAAAAACCTACCAACCAAAAAAAGCCCTGGACCAGATGGATTCATAGCCAAATTCTACCAGATGTACAAAGAAGAGCTGGTACTAATTCTACTGAAACTATTCCAAAAAAAAAAACAAAAATCAAGAAGGAGGGACTCCTCTCTGACTGAGTCTATGAAGCCAGCATTACCCTGACATCAAACGCTGACAAAAATGCAACAAAAAAGGAAACTACAGGGCAAGATCCCTGATGAACATAGATGTGAAAATCCTCAACAATACTAGCAAATCAAAATCAACAGCACATCAAAAACTTCATTCACTATGATCAAGTAGGCTTTATTCTTGGGATGAAAGCCTGGTTCAATACACACAAAACAATAAATGTGATTTACCACATAAACAGAATTATAAACAAAACTACAGGATTGTCTCAAAAGATGCAGATAAAGCTTTTGATTAAATCCAATATATTTTCATAATAAAATCCTCAAGAAACTAAGCATCAAAGGAACAAACCTCAAAATGACAAGAGCCATCTATGAGAAATCCAAAGCCAACATCATACTGAACAAGTAAAATCTGGAAGCATTCCCCTGGAGAACCAGAATAAGACAAGGATGCCAACTCTCATGACTCCTATTCAACATAGTACTGAATGGGCTAGCCAGAGAAATCAAGCAAGAGAAAGAAATAAAAGGCATCCAAATAGGAAGAGAAGAGGTCAAACTATTTCTCTTCATAGACAATGTACAAAAACTAGTAGCATTTCTATGCAAAATAATATTCAAGCAGAGAGCCAAATCAAGACTATAATCCCATTTACAGTAGCCATACAAAAACATAAAATACCTAGGAAAACATCAACCAAGGAGGTAAAAGATCTCTACAAGGAGAATTACAAAATACTGCAAAAAAAAAAAAGATGACCAAAAAAATGGAGAAAAGTCCATAGTTACTGATTGCAAGAATCAATATCATTAAAATGGCCATACTGCCCAAAGCCATCTTGTAGATTCAATGTTATTACTATCAAAGTACCAACATTATTTTTCAAAGAATTGGAGAAAAACTACTCTAAAATTCATATGTAACCACAAAAACACTCAAATAACCAAAGCAATTCTAAACAAAAAGAATAAAGCCAGAGGCATCACATTACCTGACTTCAAACTATTCTATGAGGCTACAGTAACTAAACAGTATGGTACAGGTACAAAACCAGAAACATAGACCAATGGAATAAAATAGATAACCCAGAAATAAAGCTTCACACTTACATTTCTCTGATCTTTAAAAAAGTTGGCAAAGATAACTGATAGATAGAGGACTCCCTGTTCAATAAATGGTGCTGGGATAGCTGGTTAGCCACATGCAGAAGAATAAAACTGGACTCCTACCTTTTATGATCTCCAAAAATTAACTCAAGATGGATTAAAGGTTCAAATGTAAGAACTCAAACTACAAGAATCCTAGAAGAAAACCTAGGAAGCACCATCCTGGAATTGGCCTTGGCAAAGCATTTATGATGAAGTCCTCAAAAGCAATTGCAATAAAAACAAAAACTGACAAGTGGGGCCTAATTAAACTAAGGGGCTCCTACATACCAAATAGACTATCAACAGAGTAAACAGAGAACCTACAGAATGAGAGAAAATATTTGCAAACTATGCATCCAACAAAGGTTGAATATCCAGAATCCATATGGCACTTAAACAGACATTTAAGAAAGACATACAAGTGGCCAATAAACATATGAAAAAAATGCTCCACATCTCTAATTATTAGAGAAATGCAAATCAAAACCATAATGAGATGCCATCTCATACCAGTCAAAATGGCTATGATTAAAAAAATAAAATAAAAAAAAACCCAGCAGATTTTGGTGAGGCTGTGGAGAAAAAGGAACACTTATACACTGTCAGTGGGAGTGCAAATTACTTTAGCTGTGGTAGAAAGTAGTTTGGAGATTTCTCAAAGGACTTGAAACAGAGCTACCATTCAACCTAGCAATCCCATTGGTAGGTATACATCCAAAAGAAATCAAATTATTCTACAAAAAGACAAATGCACTCATGTGTTCATCACAGCACTAATCACAATGGCAAAGACATGGAATCAACCTAGGTGCCCATGAATGGTGGATTGGATAAAGAAAATGTGACATATATACACCATGGAATACTACACAGCCATAAAAAGGAACAAAATTGGCCATGCGTGGTGGCTCACGCCTGTAATCCCAGCACTTTGGGAGCCTGAGGCGGGCAGATCACCTGAGGTCAGGAGTTCAAGACCAGCCTGGCCAACATGGTGAAAACCTATCTCTACAAAAATACAAAAATTAGCCAGGTGTGGTGGTGCATGCCTGTAATCCCAGCTACTCAGGAGGCTGAGGCAAGAGAATTGCTTGAACTCGGGAGGCAGAGGTTGGAGTGAGCCAAGATTGTGCCACTGCACTCCAGCCTGGACAAGTAGGGTGAAACTCCATCTCAAAAAAAAGAAAAAGAAAAAGAAAAAAATAACAAAATCATCATGTCTTTTACAGTAACATGGATGCAGCTGAAGGCCATTATTCTAAGCAAATTAATGGAAGAACAGAAAACCAAATATGAGTGATCTTGCTTATAAGTGGGAGCTAAACGTTGGGTATTCATGGACATAAAGAAGGCAACAGTTGACATTGGGGACTACTAGAGAGGGGAGGGAGGGAGGGAGGGGGGAAAGTGTTAACAAACTAACTGTTGAGTACTATGCTCAGTACCTGCTTGATGGGATCATTCATACCCCAAACTTCAGCCTCATACGAAATACCCAAGTAATAAACCTGCACGTGTACCCCCTAAATCTAAAATAAAAGTTGAAAAAAAGAAAGAAATCTTGTTGACACCTGTGTCTTTGTTTCTCTGTGTGCGTCTCTTATTTCTGAGGCTGAGGCAGGAGAATGGCGTGAACCCGGGAGGCGGAGCTTGCAGTGAGCCCAGATGGTGCCACTGCATTCCAGCCTGGGTGACAGAGCTAGACTCTGTCTCGGAAAAAAAAAAAAAAAAAAAAAAAAAAAGAAATACTGGGAAGCTAATTAGAGTTGTGTCCTTGGAGAAAAATATTTGTATGCAAAAGAATCCTTGTCAAAATTTAATAAGTTGTCTAGTTGAAACTTCTTTTGCCATCTCAATTTACAGATGAAAAACAAACAAAGAAAATTTTTTTAAAAAGGCCAGCAAAGTTTAATTGAGTTTCCTAACATCACAGAGCTAATTAATGTTAAAGGTAGTACTGAAACTCATCTTCTGCATCCTAATTGAATCTTTTTTTCTCCTGGATTGCCAACAATTAGGTAGTTTTTTGGTGAACTATTTATCATTAATATTGTTCCTGGATGAGAACCTCCCCACACCCCACATACACATCAATTATTGTGTCCCTGTAATTTTTCTAAGCCTGACTCAGAGAGGGAGAATTTTTTAAATGAGATTTTGTAAACTACCTTCTCAAACCACCTATTTTCCACTCCCTCCTGTAACATGACAATCTACAAAGGAGACCACAGAGAAATTCTTGGCTTCTATTCTTTTTTAAAAGAACTCCTTCCTGACTTCTGAAGAGCCATAACTGCGCAAAGTTTCAGGCATCATGTTCTAAAGATGCCAAGTTGCCTAATCTGTACCTATCACAGTAGCTGGGTGGCTTATACTATAAGCCAGTACATAAGAAACCAATGTTTTTCAAACTTGAGAAAATGGACCTATTGGCGACCTTTGATTTTCTTTTTCTCTCCATGGCAGTCTGGCTTAACATCCATATGTGCATAACTATTATATTCACAGAGTTGCTGTGATTGGCATGGTGCGGGGAATCCTAGGCCACAGTCATTACTTCTTGATGTTTATCGAGGAAGCAGCCTCAAACCCAAGAAGATAATATATTAGGGGTTGAGCAGTGGTGATTTGTGAGTGCCCACCTAGATTAAATCCAGATATTATTCAAAGCCGAGTAAACACTGCAGTTCTCCAGCTTCTCCCTGCCATCTTCCACTTCCTTACCTGGAGTGCTCCACATTGAAAAAAATTGAAAGATGACCCCCAGTGTCTAAACGAGATGGAGACAGGGTTAGGTTCAAAACCTAAGTGTCTCTTTTGACAGCCTCTTATAGCTCAGGGTCATGATACACCAGAGTCTCCATTTATTGCAGAGCTTCTCATATGGATTCATGGAAGTCTTTAAATTCTCAACCTTGAGAAACACTGCAGAAACACTGAAGATGGCAACAAGGGTCTGAGTGAGAGTTGATAGCAGAGCTATATTAAAGAAATTAGTTGGGATATTAGCGGGAATATAAAGCAATTATGGAATAAGGGACTACTTAAAGTGATTTAATAATCTTGAGTGAATACTAGCAGAATCCTCTACTAGACACACATACATACGCACAAATGATTCAACACATTTTTTGCCTGTCAGCTTGATTTGTTCCTACTCTTTCTCTTAATTTTGGTATTTAATTAGGATCAATATTGGCTTTTGCAGCATCAAACATTGGAAACCTTATTCATTAATATCCCTCTAACATTGGCAGTAACAACGTTATAATTGCACAAATACTAGCGATGTACTTACCTAAATCCTTTAAATCACCTCTAATCTAACAATAACCAGGTAGCTATAATTATCTCAGTTTTCAGCTGACAAACTAGCATCTCAGAGAGGGTAAGGAACTTGCCCAAGGTCACACAGCTGGCAGGTCATAGAGTCAGGATTCTGTTTGGTACCAGAGTCCTTACTTTTGCTGTTAGAATTATAGCTGAAGTTAAGTTATTCCTCCCTGATTACTCTGTTGTCCTAACTCCAAGGGTGGTCATCATTATTATAATCTTGGAGCTGCTTCAAAGACATGGCGGCCCTGCAGATTCAACTACAGGATGAGAAAAGCAAATAAAGCGAGTATTCATTTTCAGCCTTTATGTGAGCCTTTTTATCTTCAAAGTCCTTTGTGAATATTAAACAATTAATCCCCCTGGAAGCCCTCAGCATTGGGAAAAGTGAAAGTTTCCATTCATGTTGACAGATTCCTATTGCTGTGGGTGAAGTTTCGCCTTTCAGACTGTGTTTCTAAAGCCTGAAAGCCTTTCCAGATGAATGAAGCACATTTTTATTCACATGTCTTTCCCAGGTGTATGAGGGAGTTGCTGAGGTGTCTAAACATAGTGCTTTTTAAGTACCCTTGAGGAGTTAAAAATCTTTGCAGGCTCTGCTTTCTGAACACGCACACATGCACACATGCACACACACACACACAGTTTTTATGCACATACCTACACACATATATAGTTATTATTAATCAGAGAAGTTGATGGTATGTGTATGCATGTTACTGGTGCTTGTGTGCTATTCCAGACAAAATGGCACATAAAAGAGACTTCTCTGTTACAGCTAAAGTCACAGCCAAGCTATACAGTTGTCTCTGTGGTGCGCTTGCTTAGTACATTTGGTTGTTAACTGAAGGGTTAGTTGTTCAGACTCACCCAGGGATGATTTGATCGTCTCTTCGGGAATTCGTGAGCAATGCATTTCAGGAATTCATTACTCCTTTGTGAAGCGCTAGTGCAGTGTTCTCTAAACTGGTCTGTTAAATAACACCCCAGGTACTTAAAAACACAAGTTCCAGTACCTTAAGGTTCTGATCCAGTTGTTCTAAGAAGATGCCTGAAAATCTGTCCTTGTAAAGACATACCCTTCATTTCCAGAAAATTATCATCATCATTCAAGTTCACATAGAACCTGTGTATAAAATAAAGGAATTGGCTCCAGAGTCACACTGTTCAGGATTGAATTTCTGCTTTTTCATTTGCCAGCTCTGAAAAGTTTCCCAGCCCCCTTCTAAAGTAGCCAGCAGTGAGTCTTGATCATAGTATCATACCGTAATTCTCAACACATTGGTATCTGATGTTTTCATCTTCATTTTATTGTTTGCTCATTGTCCGTTTCTCTTAATTTGCCACGGCCCAACTCTTCCAAAAGTGGTCTTGTCCTTTGTCAACTTAGCTAAGCTGAGGGTGAGTTGAGGCTGCATTTGGTTGGCTGTCAGAACCTCCGGCATGAGATTTGAGAGGTGAGAGTGAAGTGGCAGCTGATGTTCTCCAAAGGTCATCATTAGTTACGAGGTGAGGGACAGATGCAGAGAGGCCAGTAGTTTCCAGCTCGTCATCTCTTTTCCTCACTCCATGTCAAGGCCTCCTTCTGACATCCAGCCCTGCAGACCGATGACAACCACAGGCTCCTACCAGGTGCCACTCTGTGAACCCCCAGAGGGGGGCAGCCACCAAGAGCCAGGCTTCTATACCATTCTGGGAGCCAGACTTGCCTATTTCCGCTCTTTCACTCACTCAAGAGCTGATTAAGTTCTATTCTGATGGTTTTTAAAAACTGTATATCCCCAGCAACTCCCACAATTGTGTAAGGTTGAATAATGCCTTATTTAATCTCATTTGTTGTGATTCCATCTTCATGATTAAACCCTAATGGCTTCATGTAAATTGTGTGAAGTCTAAGACCTGGACTGTCTTGTTCATCACTATTTCCTCAATTCCTAGAACTGAGTCTAACACGCATTCAATAAGTATTCACTGAATGGCTGGTGAAAGTGACAGCTTCCTTATCTATAAAATGGGGGTACTAATGCTTCTCTCATTTAGTTGGGTAAGAATAAATGAAATACGATATAAAGAGCTCATTAGTGTTGCTGGCAGAAAGTAAGCACTGATACATGATAGTTGTTGCTGTTGTTATCGTTGTTGTTATGGCTTTAAAAATATCAAATCTGCCACATGGAATCAAGCACTTATAAGTGTGTGATACAATCTGTCTCAAGAGTCAATCATCTCCCAGTCAAACTGAATTTAGCTTTGCCTCTGCCCTAGAATCATAATGGCATCCCAGGGAACTAAAGAGCCAGAGAGAATGCTAATGAGTCCCAGTCCAACACCCGTGTTCAAGAGATGACAGAACAGAGGCCTGGGCAGTGAAGAGATTAACCAAAGCTATCCACTAGTTAGAACTAGTAATACATTTTATCAAAGCAGTAAAGAGTTCTTCCTGTGAACTTACAGAAAATAAAAGTTTTAAAACACTTTGTCCAGCTGAAGCAATCATAGCTACATATATGTAGCTATGACTCCATATGGCATGACCCTCGTGGCTGTCTGTTGTTGTTGCCTAACAATGTTTATTAACCCTGGTAATGGTGTTCTGCTTTTCCAATGGGTAGAATGAGGATGCAGCCTGGTTTCCTGGACAGTGCAGTTCATGTTTATGCCCTAGTTTAATTATTAAGTATCCCCTTTAACTCTCAAATGTGTCCTAGTTTGTTAAAAAATTATATAGTTTTCTTATCTATAAGGAACAACTTTGTTCTTTTCTGTCTACACATTCTGAATGGAGCAAGCTACAGAGGTGAACCTGTGATTTGAGCCTGATCAATGAGTACTTCACATTCACTTGATGATGATGACCATTTTGGAGATGGTTTCACATTGTGATCAGAGCAATAAACCTTCTGTGGGGACTTCCGAGTAAGAGACAGGCTCTCTCATCTTTTGGATTAGCCATCAATGAAGGCACAGTGTACCTGAAGCTGCCACGGGCTTCTCCAGGGAGCCTGAGCATGAAGCCAGTATCAAAATAAATAAACACACAAACAAAAAACAACCAAGAGGGGATGAGGAGAAACTGAATCCTAAACTCTTATTGTGGATTTTTGATCAAGCTCTGTTTGAAGGTCAACCAACTCTGGATGTTTTTGCTTAAATTAGATGAGTCTCAACTAAAGAGCATCATCACTAAAATAGTGACTAAAAGAAAAAAAAATAGGCCAGGCGCGGTGGCTCACACTTGTAATCCTAGCACTTTGGGAGGCCGAGGCGGGTGGATTGCCTGAGCTTAGGAGTTCAAGACCAGCCTGGGCAACACAGTGAAACCCTGTCTCCACTAAAATACAGAAAATTAGCCGGGCGTGGCCGTGTGCGCCTGTAGTCCCAGCTACTCAGGAGGCTGAGGCAGGAGAATTGCTAAAACCTGGGATAAGGAGGTTGCAGTGAGCTGAGATCACACTACTGCACTCCAACCTGGGCAGCAGAGCAAGACTCCATCTCCAAAAAAAAAAAAAAAAAAAAAAAAGAAAAAGAAAAAGATAAAGAAAAATAAAGAAAATACAGGGAATGGGATATGTGTGTCACTGTCCTAGACCCAACCCACATTGTTTCTGGGCCACCGCTGTTACTCTGATAAGTTAGAGGGGAAGACATGCTTCTGCATATCCTCACCTCCCCACCCAACCCCCATGCTATGCAACTTGGTTACACTGGATTTTGCAATACCGACCTCACCATTTATTCATTTAATAAACATAAATTGGGCACGTTATGATCTCAAAAAGTTTATATTCTATTTATGAAAAAAATTAAAAAACAAAAGGATAACTGCTAAACATAGAGTGAAATGCCAGGTCTTATGAAATGTGATTGCGGGATTATTGCTGACAGATTTGATGAGTAGGTGAGCAATGACAGCTTCAGAGAGAAGACATCTAAAGCAACTTTAAGGTGTTCGCAAGAATTTACTATGCAGTCAAGACTTTATGAGGAAATCCATGAAGAGAGAAGACATGCTAATCATAGAGATGGCATATATTTGGGGAAATAAAAATATTTGTTAAAGTGCAGAGTACACAGGAGAAACTTGGAAGAAGAGTCTAAAGAGAGAACAGGAAGTTCTGGTATACCACACTGAGAATTTTAGACTTTTATACTGTGGACAGTAGAGAACAACAAAAAGGAGTCCAGATCAGGTTGTTCTGGCTTCTCTTGGGCTGCTATAATCACACTGTTTTGTTCTTCATTTGGCCACCCTTTCAGGCAACCACACGTAGAATTACATGGTCTTCTTTCCTGACATATCCCCACAAAACCTGTATCATTTCTAAGAGAAGGCACTTCCCAGGAGAGCTGGAGTCTGACCATGTGTACTGCACTTAATTCAGAACTATTCTCTTCTTTCTGAGCCCTTTGGCTAATTTATAGACAGCCTCTGTTGTTTTTTGCATTTTACTCCATCTTCATTTCCCTTATCAATTTTCCTTTGCTTTGGACTAGCCATTCCTTAATCTCCCAGGCCACATCTCCTCCCTTTCTTGTTTCATGGATACAATGATCAGATTTGCACTTTAGAAAGACAAGAGTTTCAAACAGGGTATAAGGACAAGAGTTTCAAACAGGGTAAAAATGAAGTCAGTGAGAGAAGATGGAAGGTTGTTACAAAAATGCAGGAGACAAATGGGGGTATTCATAGGGGGAGGGATGATGGATTGAATGATTTGCAGCCATAGCCATTCCACATGTGGGGTGAAATGAATGAATGCAGTTGGGGTCTGTGTATCAAAAAGCAGTTAGCATATGTTTCAAGAGAAATGCCAGCATGTGGAGGCTTAAACTATATTTGGAATTGAATTTCCAGGCTCAGTAAATTTACAATATGCTTCCTCAACCTCCCCACCCCCCTGCTCCTCAGCTCAATGAAATAGCTAAATAATTAAATCCTGAAATGCTTCTAGGATATGCTTTGTTGTTGAAACACATCTGCTGTATGTTGGAGAAGCCCTTCCCAGCAGATGTTCTTTTCCTTTGGCTTGTTTATCTATGGAAATGAATATCTTAAACCTTCTCCCCTGCTAGGTTTAATAAAAAGGCATTCTTTCCACACTCATCTTCTTCACTATGCTTCTTGTGGTCCTTTATCAAACCATTAAGGACATATGCTGCGCAGCTAATTATATTTTCCCCCTACTGCAGTGCACTAATCCAGGGAAAGGCCATCTTCAGCTCAGAACACAGTGCAGAAGAACTAATCTGCACACAACATTCTCTCCCAAAGAAACAGTCTCTGTAGTTGGATAAAAAGACGTTGGAAACCAGGTCTCTAAAGAGACTGTGCCCTTTCTCATTAGCCCTGGTACAGGGCAGCCTATTCTTTGAGCCATTATTTAATAGAGTTTAGTAAAAGTATGACCCACCAATAAACTAGGAGACTGAGAAAACAGTAAATTGAGACAGTAGAGTTTCATGACACCAAAAACTGTATATTCATCCAGTTTGGGAAAGATTAAAAGTTGTGGAGAACAAGGAGGTAGACAGAGTTTCATATGCTCTTCATAAAGATCATGAACATGAAGAAATGCTTAATAAACAGCTAGGCGACATTATTAATGGCCTCTGAATTTATTGAAATCCCTAGTGAAAGACACACTAGGGAACTCTTAAGAGAGACATTTGCTTTCTATTTTATGAAGAGGGTCAAGATTATATTGATTCAATAAAAAGACATAACTAAGTCATCTTTGAAATACAGATGAGGCAGGAAGAAAAAGAAAATTTTAATTAAAGTCTGGTACAGTGTAGCAGTATGAGAGGCCATAAGGGTTATTCTTAAATTATTTGCATATGTTATAACAAAAAGAAAAAATGCTTTCTTATATTAAAAGTGAGCTAAGTATTTGACTCGTGAATTTCATTTCGTGTAGCGTTTAATGTTACTAAGTCCCTAGAACCTGAGATTTTAATCATGGTTAATTTTTTTTTTTTTTTTTTGAGACAGAGTCTCACTCTGTCACTTAAGCTGGAGTGCAGTGGTACAATCTCAGCTCACTACAACTTCTGCCTCCTGGATTCAAGTCATTCTTGTGCCTCAGCCTTCTGAGTAGCTGGGATTACAGGCATAAGCCATCATGCCCAGCTTATTTTTGTATTTTTAGTAGAGATGGGGTTTTGCTATGTTGACCAGGCTGGTCTCAAACTCCTGGCCTCAAGTGATCCACCCTCCTGGGCCTCCCAAAGTACTGGGATTACAGGCATAAGCCACCACACCTGGCTTATTCATGGTTAACTTTTCTTAACAGTATTTGGCTTATATTTTATAGATCAGTATCCTGTTATAAGAGAAGCATTGTATTACGAAAAAGAAGCCAGTCTACTTTTTCTTCCCATGGAAAGAACACTTTTTTTTTCCTTCTGTGTAGGTATTTGTGAATGTTTTTCTTCACACTTGAAATTTATGTTTCTGCCAGGGTGTGTCTCCATGTGTATGCATGTGTGACTCCGATTTTTCTTAGTGACATCCTTCCATCTGCATACTTAGGTCTTTGGCTCGGAGCAGATCTCTTAAATACTCTATCACTGCTTGTTGCACTTACTGATTTTCTTCTCAGGTTCAGGCATACATCAGAGATATTGTGAGTTCAGTTTCAAACTACCACAATACAGCAAATATCATAATAAAGTGAATCACAAGAATTCTTTCGTTTCTAAGTGCAGATAAAAGTTATACTATAATGTAGTCTATTAAGTGTGCAATAGCATTTTGTCTAAAAAAGCAATGTACATAACTTAATTTTAAAAATACTTTATTACTAAAAAAAATTTTAGCACTTATCTGAGCCTTCAGCAGGTTGCAATCATTTTGCTGGTGGAGGGTCTTGCCTTGATGTTGATGTCTGCTGACCAATCAGCGTGGTGGCTACTGAAGGTTAGGGTGGCTGTAGCAGTTTCTTAAAATAAGACAATGAAATTTGCTGCATTAATAGACTTTTGTCACAAAAGATTTCTCTGTAGCATGTTATACTGTTTGACAGCATTTTATCTACAGTAGAATTTCTCTCAAAAGTTAAGTCGATCCTCTCAAACCATACAGCTGCTTTGTCAACTAAGATTATACTATTGTAAATCCTTTGCTGTCATTTCTACAATGTTCACAGCATCTTCGCCAGGAGTAGATTCCATCACTTTCTTTGCTCAACTATATGAAGCAGCTCCTCACTTGTTCCAGTTTTATTATGAGATTGCAGAAATTTAGTCACATCTTCAGGCTCCACTTCTAATTCTAGTTCTATTGCTGTTTCCACCACATCTGCAGTTGCTTCCTTCACTAAAATCTTGAACCCCTCATCCATAAGGATTGGAATCCACTTCTTCCAAACTCCTGATAATGTTGATATTTTAAAATTAATCACAAATGATCTTAATGGCATTTAGAATGGTGAATTCTATCTTGAGATTTTCAATTTACTTCACCTAGATCCATCAGAGGAATCACTGTTTTTGGAAACTATAGCCTTATGAAATAAATTTCTTAAATAATAAAACTTGAAAGTAAAAATTGCTCCTTGATCCCTGGACTGAAGAATGGATATTGTGTTAGCAGGCATGAAACCAAATTAATTTCCTTGTGCATCTTCATCAGAGCTCTTTGGTGACTGGATGCATTGTGAATGAGCAGTAATATTTTAAAATAAATCTTTGTTCCTGAGTGGTAGGTCTCAACAGTAGGCTTAAAATATTTAGTCAACTATGCTGTAAATAAATGTGCTGACATTTAGGCATTGTTCTTCCATTTATAGAGCATAGGCAGGGTAGATTTAGCATAATTTTTAAGGGTTCTACATTTTTGGAATGGTAAATGGAGATTGGCTTCAACTTAAAGTCACCAGCTGGATTAGCCCCTAGTGAGAGAGTCAGCCTGTCTTATGGAGCTTTGAAGCCAGGCATTGTTTGCTCTCTAGCTGTGAAAGTCCTGGATGACATCTTCCTCCACTATAAGGCTGTTTTATCTACATTGAAAACCTGTTGTTTAGTGCAACCACCTACATCATTATCTTAGTTAGATATTCTGGATAACTTACTGCAGCTTCCATATCAGCACTTGCTGTTTCACCTTGCACTTTTATAGGTTATGGAGCTGGCTTTTTCCGTTAAACTTCACGAACCTGCCTCTGCTAGCTTCCAACTCTTCTTCTGCAGCTTCCTTAACTCTCTCAGCCTTCATAGAATTGAAGAGTTAGATACTTGCTCTGGATTAGGCTTTGGCTTAAGAGAATGTTATGGCTGGTTTAATCTTCTATCCAGACCATGAAAATTTTATATCCGCAATGAGGCTGCTTCCCCCTCTCCCTCCCTTCCTTCTTTCCCTCCCTCCCTCACTCCCTCCTTCCTTCCTTCCTTCCTTCCCTCCCTCCCTCCTTCCTTCCTTCTTTCCTTCCTTCCTTCCTTTTCTGTCTTTCTTTCATCTCGCTCTTGTCACCCAGGATGGAGCGTAATGGCGCAATCTTGGCACACTGCAACCTCTGCCTCCTGGGTTCAAGCGATTCTCCTGCATCAGCCTTCCAAGTCGCTGGGATTACTTACAGGTGTCTGCCACCATGCCTGGCTAATTTTTGTATTTTTAGTAGAGACGGGGTTTCACCATGTTTGCCAGGCTGGTCTTGAACTCCTGACCACAGGAGATCCACCCGCCTTGGCCTCCCAAAGTGCTGGGATTACAGGCGTGAGCCACCACAGTGGCTGAGGCTGCTTCGCTTTCTTATCATTTGTGTGTTCACTGGAGTAGCACTTTTAATTTTCTTCAAGAACTTTTTTTTTTTCATTCACAATTTGGCTGTTTGGTGCAAGAATCCTAGCTTTCAGCCTATCTCTGCTTTTGCCATATATTCCTCACTAAACTTGATCATTTCTAGCTTTTGATTTAAAATGAGAGATGTGCAACTCTTCTTTTCATTAGAACACTTCATTGTTGGGTTATAATTGGCCTAATTTCAATATAGCTGTGTATCAGGGAATAGGGAGGCTTGAGGAGCGGGAGAGTGATGGGAGAATGACTCGTTGGTGGGACAGTCAGAATACACACATTTATTAGGTTCACTGTCTCATATGTGCATGGCTTATGGTACCCCAAAACTATGACAATAATAGCATCAAAGATCAGTGATCACAGATCACCCTAACAGATATAATAATAACGAAAAAGGAAATATTTCAAGAATTACCAAAATGTGACACAGAGACACAAGTGAGCACATGCTACTGGAAAAATGATCCTGATAGACTTGCTCGATGCAGGTTGCCATAAACCTTCAATTTGTAAAAACGTATCTGTGAAGTGCAACAAAGCAAAGCACAATAAAACCAGGTATGCCTGTATGGCAATTATACAAATATTGGCAAGATATTTCTCTCTTTCTTAGACTTGTGCAATCATCTTCTCTTTTGCCCCCCTCTCTATTTTCATGTCTTTGATTTCTCAGGATTTTCTCCACAATCTTGATTTGATTTTTTCACAGTTTTATCTTTTTTTGCCTCCATCTGTCTTCAATATGGTCTGTAATTTTCCTACTATAATTTTGGTGTTTTTGAATTTTTTTAGCTCACCTAACTTTGTTTTTATCCTATTCTGCTGTTCTTTTACTTCAGTCTATTTTTTCTTTGTGGTATGACTTCTATTTAATAGATACTTTTTTTGGTTTATTTCATTGAAACAATGTTTAAAAATCATTTTGAATTGCAAAAACATGCCCAATATTTTCTTAGCTCTCTCTACTCAGGCTTGAATAAAATAAGGTGTCTCTAGATTGGATGTTTGCCAATAATACATGGATTTCCCTTAACTCTGCTACCCATTTGTCCAATGTTGGAGTCCCATCTCCAATCTTCAAGTGGAGATTTGGTAATGGGCAGAGTTCCTAGCCCATTTCCTGATCTCTGTAAGATATCTAGGTAACATGGGTCTACTTAATTGAGCTAGGAACGTCTCTAGCCCTGATGCATATGATATAGTCTATCCACTCTCCAGCATGCACTGCTTCTACATATTATTTAAATTGTCTTTCACTGTTTATTATTGAGATTCATACTTTCTAGACACTCCCCCACCTTCATCAACTCCTGACATTTTCTGTTTTGCTACATATTTAAGGGGTCGAAGACATAGACAGAAGAGAGATGGATGACTGATTGTTTGAAAAAAATCAGTGCCCATGAATTAGAAGTATAGCTTCCTGGTTTTAATCTAGTAGAGACCTGAGTGTCTTTATCAGGTGGATAGTCTGAGATGGAAAAATTGTCTTTCAATCTCCTTTGAGGAATACTTTGGACATGAGTAAAACTATTTGCTGAAGACTGTGTAGATGGTTTTTGAATTTTTTATCACAACATATTTGATTGGATTCAAAATTATTAAGAATCTTTCCCAAATTCAAGTCTTAATCTCAGGAGAGGTAAGTTTTTGCCTTGTTCACTGTCTTCATGGGCAGCATGACAATGGATGGAGGAGGCTGTAATAAGAGCTGCTAAAATGCCAGATGCCTTTTAAAACTGGAAGGCACCCAGCAATTAGCATCTGTTCAGTGATTGGAACATAGTAGATGGCTTACATACAAATGAACCTTTGGAATACAACCCATTCATAATGTGGGGACTAGGTGTACTCTAAACCTTGCAGAATAATTATTTAAAAAAAGAAAAAAAGCTAAGCCTTGGAAGAAAATCATTATTGTCATCACAAGTTTGAAGATGAGAAAAGAAGATAAAGAAGAAATAAAACTCCATCCTGTCACACACATATAATTCATTTTAGATGAGAAAAATAATGTACAGCAATGAACTAATGTGTTCCAGGTGACAGAAACATAAAATGTGAACCAGGAACTGCAATTCAGACCCAAATCTGTCTGAATTCAGAAACCAAATTTCTGCTGCCATATATATCATTTCTCCATGAGCTCAAGAAATACTGAAAGGGTTTCTCTCAAATTTCTGGCCACATATAAATGACCACATATACATATAATGCAAAGAATTTCTGTTTTGGGGTCCTTAATGTCTTCTGTTCCTGCTTAATAAAATTTCTTTTTCCCTTGAGGCCTGGCATAAGTCCAGGGAGGAAAGAGCTGCTGGAGACCAAGCCAGTGGAACTCTCTACCACACTTGATCCTTTCTCTCTCCTTTAATGCCCAGTCCTTATCTTTGGACCAGGTAGGCACTAATGTAATCAAGTGCTTGAATAAAGCAACCTACATTTCATGAGTGTTGTGAGTTTTCTGGCAGTAGATACAATGTTTTCTGCATTGTGTCTTTCATTCCATCATGCCTTTAACCTTTGGAGTTCAGTGCTATCTAAATGATGGGCAGGCATAGAGGAAGGGTGGATAATTTTTGATAGGGAAAAGAGCAAGTGTAACAGACTCATAACTCTGTCGAGGCAACAAAAGTAACTGGTACATGGAAAGTAATGTCAGAAACCCTCTGCCAGCACAGCAGCTCTGAACCAGAGAGCTGATGATTCTTCCCTCTTTTGAATGGACTGGAAGGTAGGAAAGAGAGGGATGTGCACTCATATTGTGTACATTGGCCAGTCACATTGTCTGCCACCTGTGTACAGCGTATTCACTGAAATTTTAAAAAGAGAAGATCTGTTCCCATGACTATCTTTTATAATTGGTATTCTCATACCAATTTTACAACTAGTGGGTTTTAAAGAATCTGGTATCATCTATCTTGGTGGGTATGAGAGCAATAAGTAGGCATAGACCATGGAATAGTTCTGGCAATACCAACATAAACAACTAAAATTCCATTTCCTACTCACCTTCCTCCTCCTCACTCCTCATTTCCTTGTTTGTCAACTTTTTTTATTTAATTTTATTGTTGCCATGCTTACAGGTTTCTAGACAAGTCTTTCACCCGTATTCTCAAAGCTGATTTTAGAGCCTGGACAAAATAAAGATTAAAGCCAGTTCTGGGGATGAATCACTAATTCTTATTGAACAATCATAGGAAACCTTTCATGGGTAAAAGAGAGCTTCTTTATGTGTCTTTAAAAAGCGAGTGTGTCATCCATCTTCCTTGGGCATTGTTTTAGAGAAAGTGCTTTTAAGAACTGCACCTTTATGAGCTGTGTCTACATAGCATCAAAGAGCAAAAAATAAACAAGCAACAAATCAAAACAACAACAAACATCAATTGTCTGGGTACTGGTTCCAAACACATTAAACAGTGGATGTTTGATTTTTTTTATTTTTGAGTCTAGATGTTAGATGCACATATCTGATTCATTGTTTCATGCCCCAAAGCACCTAGCACTCTGTCTTGCACCTGGCATATATATCCAATACATATTTATTGAATGAATAAATGCATGATTGAAGATAATGCATGAATGTGGGTAACTGATGGCATTATATTGAAAGGAGTTGAAGAGATAGTCTTGAGACTCTCTTTTGTATTGAGAGAAACACAATTTTAAGAAAATAGAATTTCTCTGTTGTTTTTGTGTATTAGGATTCTATGAATTCTCTAATGCGATATTCTCAGTCATTGCATGCTAGACAAAAGTAGTGGATGAGAGACAGTCTTTCTTTAACTGAGATGACACTTCAGTTAAAATTGCAGTTAACACTATAGCCTTTGTTAGCAGTTCATCCACATATCTGAATCTACAACTGTTATACATAATACAATGGGTCCAAAGGTGATTATGCCTAGGTTTATTCTGTGTGATAGATGGCAGAACAAGAGTCAAGAGAATGAAAAAAGCAAAGTAGTAGATTTTAGCCAGATATAAGAAATGATAGTCCAACAACATGAACTTCTACTCAATATAAGAGCAGCTGCATAAAATAGCAGGTTCTACCAACAGTGGGAATATTTAGCTCATTGATATGCATAAAGTGCTTAGAATACAGTTTTGCATATACAAACATTACATAAACATTTCTTCAAAAAACCAAGGTGAAAATATCTGAAGTACTGAATAGATGAACCCTGTGTTTTATAAAAGCTTTGAATCAATGAATTTTGTAATGGCTGGAATATTTTGGATGAAAGTCCAGAAACTGACTCTAGAATTTTTATGCCAAATAGAATTTTACTGGAAGAATGATGCAGGGATGTAGACTCATAATAGTGAAGACAGGCTGAAGAACACATTTGGAACAGGTTTCAGGAAGTCACAGAGGTTCCAGGCACCATCTCCTGGATGAGTGAGAACTCAATTATTTTCAGAATTTTTATTTTTCTAACTCATAACTCAAGTTTCATGAGGAGGGCATCTGATAGACCTTGCCTCTCGGGTCACACCCCTGCCTCTTGGCTAGGAAAGGGTAGGTCATTCAATTAAACTACCAAACCAGACTGTAGGCACTGATGAGAGATTCCTCAAGAGAAAAAGGAAGTGCTCTTTGCAAGAGAAAGTGTAATGGATATTGGATAAGCAAAAGCAACAAAGGCCTACAATATACTTTAAGCCCCTTCCAGACCTATGGTTCTGGAAAACTCTAGCCATATAATAGTAGAAATTTCAAATGCATGAGGTCCATGGCCTTATCATTTGCTCCATCGGTATTTTGGCTACAAGCACATCATTGATTAATATTCCTATCTGATAATGACAAGAAACTCACACTCCCAAACACAATGGTTATGCACGCCATCTCCTCCCACATGTGCTTAGCCACTCTGGGTAAGAGGAAGACAGACTGGAAAGTGGAATATTCTGGGCCTGACAGAATGGACCCTGCAGCCAGCCATCTTGACTGTGAATCTTGAGTCAACCACTTGCTTCTGACTTTATGCAATTAATTGAACCATTATACATATTTCAGTTTTCTCATTTTACCAAACTTATAGGCTTGTTATATGAAAAGATTAAATTTGATAATACATTCAATGCAATTAAACAGACTGGCACCAATTCAGTCTCCACAATAAAGGACTGCTGACATTTTATTAATGTTAATATTATAATTAGTACTATCATCAACCACTATTACTTTATTGTGCAGGATTCATCTCAGACACCAAGGCTGGTACAAGGCAAATTTGCAAAGATGACCAAATTCTTCTTCACGCCATTGTGCTTCCTGAAGGGACGAAAAGTACTGAAGGTAGGAGCAAAGTGTTACGGGAAAAGCAGAGAAGGAGAGCTCAATGGCTGCGATTCTTAACACTTAACACACCTTGTAATGGCTCTACCACACAGTGTAGACCAGACACTCTTAGACTTTCAACAGTAATCACAGTTAAAGCAAAACAGAACAAAACAAATGAGAAACAAAACAAACAACAACAACAAAATCCCTTATCTTCTCTCTCCAGCCAGGGCATAGCTTTTTAAAAGACATTTTTTGGGGCCGGGCACAGTGGCTCATGCCTTTAATCCCAGAACTTTGGGAGGCCGAGGTGGACAGATCACAAGGTCAGGAGATAGATACCATCCTGGCTAACACGGTGAAACCCCATCTCTACTAAAAGTACAAAAAATTAGCTTGGTGTGGTGGTGTGCAACTGTAGTCCCAGCTACTTGGGAGGCTGAGGCAGGAGAATCGCTTGAACCTAGGAGGCTGAGGTTGCAGTGAGCCGAGATCATGCCACTGCACTCCAGTCTGGGTGACAAAGTGAGATTCTGTCTCAAAAAAAAAAAAAAAAAAAAAAGGACATTTTTTGGTCTCATTAGAAAAATATTGTCCATTTGTAAGCAGAGAAAATATCACTGTGAACTACCTTACTCTATATTACACTAACCAGTTGCTGTTGGCATTCAGTACATATATTCTGGCAGTACTGATTTCCATGTACATACTTTTTATAAAAACAAATGAAAATTAAATGCTACTGAAAATTAAGGGATTACCAGTTATAGTACTGAATGGGATAGCTCTGCACACCGAAGTAAAAGACCCTTAGGACATAGATCCCCTTTCAGGCTACAAAATGATTTAGAGGAAACCCAGTCCCTTGGGATCAATGTGGCAGGAGTTAGCCATAATGACTCTTCATCCAGGAAAGCCAGAGGCAATATTACTGCCTTGATTCACAGAACCCTGAGCCACAGGGCTAACACATCTGCATATGCTCTTTAGTTATCCTCATTTAATTGGAGTTTTTATACCATTTTGAAGTGAGGTGTTTCAGTTTCTTAGGGGTCATGAAAATATTTGGTTCCTGTAACTACTGACATACTAATGTGTATTATATGTCGACATGTTTTTTATTCAGTAGTTTCTCAAAAAAAACTGTGAGAGGAAGTTAGCAAGCCCATTTTATAGATGAAGAAACTGAAGCTCAGATAAATGAAAATATTTTCCCATTTTACACACCTTCTAATGGCACAGTAGAACAAAATTTCACATTTTGATATTAAAATTTTGTTCTTTACCATCCAGGGTTCCTATTTCATTGTTTTGAGACGGAGGTTGTCATTTGCCTCTTTTGAAAAAACATGTTGGGTCCTGAAATAGGGTTTGTGGGATGTCAATCCCAATGACTCTTGTTTAAAAGTAGAAGCCAATGAGATAGACTTAGGAAACCAAACAGCTGAGATGAAGCAGGCTCAAAGATGATAGAAAAACAAGGCATTCATCTGGGCTTTTTGCCTATTCTCTGAATCATTCAGAGGGGATCATGAAGAGTAAAAGCATAGGTAGATTACATTTCACTGTTAACAGACTTAAACTCACTTTTAATTCAGCAGCAAATGGAAGTATCTCTGGTTCTTTGCAAATCTAACATCCCATTATTCCTCTGAAGTATCATTGGCTGACTGTTTTAGTCAATGCTGGCATGGATACAGCTCTAGCAAAATTCAGGGCATTCTGATACAATTTACATTTTTTCCCTATTACCATTTAACTCATCTGATATTTGCCACATGGTAAACTTGTCCACAATCCAGACATGAGATGTCTGATTTTTAAAAATTTTATAAATAACATTTAGTGTTATTTTTTCTTAATTGAAAAATAATATATTTGCATTAAAGGGCTTTTGGAAAACATGAAAATACATAATAAAAGAAAGATCACTGTGGTCCAACCATCCAGAGACAAAGACAATTAACAGTATATAATGTATGATTTTTTTCACTGTCCATATGCACGTATTTTTTAACAAGATTGAGATCATATTACCTATATCAATTTATAACCTACTTTTCTCAAATGTAATAATATACCATGAGTACTTTTATAATTCATTAATAGTCTTCTAAAACTTTATTTTTGAAAGCTGCTTATGTGTTTTATAATTTTAAAAGCTAACATTCTTTGTTCTGCAAATTTAAAATATTTATTGGAATAAAAATATAAACATAGGTTCAAGAAAACAACATGACACTACTTCATATTTGATACACATTTTTTTCCTGATTAATATGAGTAGTGTTCAAAATTCTCTAAAGGACTCACATTTTTCTTCTATACCTTTGTACTATAAGTGTACCAAACAGAAAATTTCCCTACTTTGGTCATGAGCTCACAATAGATGTGGTCATGACAGTTGTGCTCCTACAGATGTTTCTTGGCCTTGTCCAGGATATACTGGAAAATTGTCTGTGGCATTATTTATTAATCACAGGACAGACACTCAAGTACCCTTGATCATCATGAATTGTATCTGCAGGAGCAAAACATGGATGCACTGGCTCAGTAGCAGATACTCTAGTGAATGCAAAGATATGGGATCCATTACTAACATTACAAAAGGAAATGATCCCAATATCCATAGCCAGGAAAAGCCCCACTTGGTGTAACTAGGGGCTCACCTTGAATTCCCACATGTTATGGGAGGGACCCAGTGGGAGATGATTGAATCATGGGTGCAGGTCTTTCCTGTGCTGTTCTTGTGATAGTGAATAAGTCTCACGAGAAATGATGGTTTTATCAATGGGAGTTCCCCTGCACAAGCTCTCTTTGCCTGCTGCTGTCCACATAAGATGTGACTTGCTCCTCCTTGCCTTCCACGATGATCATGAGACCTCCCCAGCTACATGGAACTGTAAGTCCAATAAACCTCTTTCTTTTGTAAATTGCTCAGTCTGGGATATGTCTTTATCAGCAGTGGGAGAACAGACTGACACATCCAGAGACCAAAGGCATAGTGCTGGCAGTAAAGTATTGTCCTTCTCTTAAACCCCCAGTCCAGAAGCCAAGTGCTGAAAAAAATAGAATCTTCCCTTGTGGATTCACAGATTCTCTGAAAAGGTCCATATCCTGGTGTTTGCTTGTGCCCAGGTAATGTTCCCAGTGCCCAGTCATGGCAGCTGGAAGTGAACAGAGGGGAGCCCAGATACAAAAGGCAGAGTTGAACCTCTCAGTAGGCTCTTTCCTATTCTGTTTGAAATGCCCACAACTGACATTCCTCAGGTCATCAGAAATGATAAGCTGGTTGTTGGCTATCTTAGAAACTTTTTATTATTGGGTACTCGTGTTTTTCTAACTTTTTAATTTTTATAACAGCATTGTTACTATCTCATTGGATACAAACCCTTTAACACATCTTTATCTGTGACGAACTCCAAGTACAGAAAAGCTAAGTAGCCATCTTAAATGATACAGATGTTTTCTCCATGTAACAAGACATTTGGAGGTAGAAAACCAGGGTTGGGGCCATGGCTCAATGATAGCACATATTCAGCTCTTCCTGTCCTTTTCTGCCCTGGCCTGAGGTTTTGCTTTTTATTTTTATTCTTTTGCAGCTCAATGTTGCACTATAGCTACTATAATTTCAGGCATCACATCTGCACTCAAGGCAGGAAGAAGCGAAAAGCAACAATTGTAGTCACCTCTAGCAGACTGCCACTGATATCTTAGGGGCTATTTCTGTGACATGTGTCCACTCTAGATGCAAAGAAATCTAGGAAAGCAAGTGTTTAACATTTCTAACCTTCCTATAGATGCAGTCAAGGGAGAAATGAGATGAAAATAGGTGTTAGGCTGGCCAATGAACAGTATGTATATCTCAAATACAGAATAAAAATGTTCTGCTATAGGAAAAATTTCTAGAAGAGTGAGTTTAGAACTGTATTTTTTCTCTGATATGTTCATTGCAGAAACTTAAACCAAAAAATCATAAAATCATAAAGAAGAAAATGAAATATTTTATAATTTTACAAAACAAGAAGACATAACCAGGGAATTTCTAGACAGTGTCATATATATTTCTACTCTTTAACCTGTACCAGCTCAGATAACTCTATGTATCATAGAAGCAGGAATTAGGGGGCTTTTGTAATAGACATCATTACTGGCCCTAAGAATCTTCCATGAAGGCCTGATAGACAAAGGTACTGAAGATTCAATCCAACTGACTGTTCCTTAGTTTGTGCTAAATAAAATTGTGTCTACCCTGAATAAATTCATTGGCTATTAAGGGGTACAGGCATTAAAATAAGTAAATATATATTGTGTTATATTTCATAATATAATTACATGTAAAGTATTGAAATAGCAGAGAGCAGGAGTAGTTCTTTCTGGGAGAAAAAGCAAGAGAAGTTTCTTAGAAACAATGATTCCAAAATTCAGTTTTAAAGTTTAATTGTAATTTTCCACGTGGACAAGGGCAGGTTGCAGTGATGGAAATGAATGTTTTAGATTCAGAAAAACCAGCATGTAGCAAGTATCAAGGAGTAAAACCAAAGAGTACATGCTTGAAATTACAAGTAAATGAGGAATTAACAGATTCTAAAGTTTGAGAAATGGAGGTTTCATAGGAGCAGAAAATGCTGGAAAGATCAACACAAAGCAAGACCCTAAAAGTTCTTGTGGTGCATGCAGCAAAAGGGCCACTCTCTTCTGCCCTGGTGCTAATGAGGAGTCATGAGATGGGAAGTGAGGCAGGGAAATGTCTTAATCACATTGTTTGTTGGAAAGATCACTGGGTCTGCAATATCTCTTATAGATGCACAGAAGAAAAACCTCAAGGCAGGCAGCTAGTTTAAGGAACAATTGCAACAGTCTATACTGCCTCCTTTAGAAACTTCTCTCCTGGAAAACAAACCCCTACATAACTGTTGACATGCTCTCATGGAACTTCTTTCACCTGAGAATTCCAAAGATAATCATTGTCAATATCATCATCATCCTCATATCAGTAACTGTAATATCTTGAATAATGTCTACATTCGCATCATCAGAACTAGGAACTTTATGTATGTTGTATCACAAGAATTCAATCAGCTGCTTTTAAAACTATATTCTTGGGTGTCAGCATTCTGAATTCTTGACTATCAGTCTCAGTCATAAGATGGGGACTGAGCATGTCAAGCTCAGTTTCCACTTCTTCCCCATCCACCAATTTTAAAGAAACAGTTCTGCATTTATTTAATTAATGTTGTCAAAGATAAAGGTTTTCTCTATCTCCACCTCTTCTTACCTGAGTCCACTATAAGGAGTTTCTCTACATTTACCTCTTACCTTTCTACTCTCTTTGTTGGCCAAGCATATATCAAATTTTTTAAAAAACAAAGGAAGTCTTTTGTATTAGAATTCAAAGCATAAAAAAGAAACAGAAACTCTTAGCTTAATAATACTAAAGAGGTATGGAAAAAAGAAACTGTAAAAGCCTGATTGCCTTCTGAATGTTTGAATCTGCAAACCAATAGTCCCTTCACCTCTCTTTTCACCTGCATACAACTCAAACCCTCTCAGTTATACCCAGGGAAAAATCTAATGGGCTGGAAATACTCCTGAGGCTAGAAAGAAGAGTAATGAGGCAGAGCATCCGAAAGTAGTAGAAAGATGAGAAAAGAAGAGTCAAAGTATGACAAGAGAGGAGTAGAAGGGAGGAGGAGCTCAGAGAAAGGTAGCCGTTTAGGTCAAGCTAGTTAAAACTAAAAGACCTACAAGCTACCTTATAAGCTGGTAGGCTGGGTAGACTAGAACAGAGGTCATTTCCAATTCCCTGCTATTTCTTAAATTCCATGTGGCTTATAATAGGCAAAATAACCCTGAAATCAGGACAGAGCTTCACAGGTGCTAGCTTCAGACTATCAGAGACTGAATCTCTTACTAAATATGAGATTTGAGACAAACTACTAAATACTTCTATTTCTCAGTTTTCTCATCTATAAAATGAAGATAAAAATACTACTTATTTCCTTAGTTGATGAAGGGAATAAATACGATAAAACATGTGAGGTGCTTAGATTGGTGCTTAGGGTTCAGCAAACTTTTTTCTACAAAGGGCCAGATAGTAAATGTTCTTGGCTTTGAGGGACACATGGTTTCTGTTGAAACTACTCCACCCTGCTCTTGTATCAGGGAAAGCAGCCATAGACAATATGGAAACAAATGAGCGTGGCTGTGTTCCAACAAAACTTTCTTTGCAAAACAGGTGGTGGGCCAGATGTGACCTGCTGCTGTAGTTTGTGGGTTCATGACTTGAAACATTACTAGACACACCAAGTGATTTCATAAATATTAGCTGTTATTAGACTATTATTATTAACTGATTACTATATCCTTCCAGATTTTTTGTTTGATAATTAGCCAAAACTAATTTCTACATTAATTTTTATGTTAATGTCCTATCCCACTCTTCCAAAGTCAAAATCATAATAAAGAGATTATATCATATTGGAGTTTCCCATAAAATTTATTTTTAGAAAGAAATCCTGCTCTCTCTCTCTGTATATGTGTGTGTGTGTGTGTGTGTGTGTGTGTGTGTGTACATCTAGACTAGATTTTGCAAACCTACCTTCTGCCACAAGTTTTTATAATCTCAAATGTTCACAAATCCTTTCCATGAAAATTTGAGTTTTGAGACTTCTTTGTAGGGCACAGGCTTTTGCACAGCTTGCAAATCGGTAAGAGCCAATTTTTAACAAGGCTAGTTCTCCTTGACACCATCCTCACTGCCATCAACGTTACTATCATCCAGAAAATCCCCACTTCTTAAAGGGAGCACCTAGGTTCCAGGAACAGGTTCTGCCAGCATCTTGGCATCTTTCCAGTGGGCCCATCTGTTTGCACTGCTCAGTCAAGGCCTAATGGCTCAGAACATATGGCTGGGACTTCTCATCTTGGAGAGTTGGAGCTGACAAATACTTGAGAACACATTTTCTATAGGAAGTAAGTTGGCCCAAGAATCTTAGTCTATTAGAAAGCCTTGGCTCATAGAGCTATTACCTGAAGTCCTTGAAGAGGAAGAAGAACATTTCCATTTTCACAACTTACAAGCCAGGAGTAAAGGATATGAATATACATTAGAATGATACTGTTCAATCTATACAAACACAGAAAGTGAGGCTCAGAAAATGAAGGACAAGCCCCAGTTGATTGATACTGGGATGAAGTGACAGAAACTGAACTAGTTTGTAAATATGCTGACTGTAACAACAGGGCTCTGTAGATTTACATTTTACATTTTATATTCTTAACCAGAATATCTCATTTTACAATCACTCCAAATAAGTGGAATTTTACCGTACATTGGTGTAGTAAATGGTTTTGGATAGAAGATGATGCAAAATTAAATCTGAGCACAAAAACAACCGGGCAAAAACTACTGGAAAAACCCTGTAGATTGGTGCAAAGAGGGCAAATGGTTTACATCTAAACTTGGATACTTTAAGCAATAGGACTCATTTTTATGAGGCTCTGTGAGACCATGCAACTAGTTTGTAGGCCTTTTTTAAGATCTAGTTATTCTTGAGGATGAGTCAATTAACAAAACAATCATGGTCGCTGTTTTCCTGCAACTAACAATGTAGTGGACGTTATCCAATCAATTAAAGTCCTAGCACACACAAAACCAACTGCACGCTCAAAGAGTTTAGCTGGAAAGAGTTTAATTAAAAGTGTATGAGTTATAGGCAAGATAAAGGAAACCAGAAGAAACAGGGAAGCATCTGAAAACTGGAAATAGGAGCGAGCTGTTACCACCTCTAGCACTGAAGAGGCAAGGAGAGGGAACTATCCCATCAGAACCTAGTGAGAGTCTTGGAAGAGGACTTCCTAAAAGGACCTGTAGTTGCAAAGAACACAGCCACTGACAAAAACCACAACAAGGCAGGGAAGGAATAAGTGTGGGAAATCAGTTTTTCTGCTCTCTTAACTCTTTCCCATGGCCCTCTATGGCCGAACCCCACCAGAAACCAGAGTGCAGCAAGCCAAGTTGATGCTACCTTCGAAGTTCAACTACCCAAGATATAGAATGTGGCTGAAAAGAGTGGAGAATGAATCGGTGACAGGGAGAGGGTTGAAAATGAAGATTAATACTCTTCCTTGCAATATCTTCTGAAAGTCTAGAATCCACGAAAGGCACATTGTAGGCCTTTAATAAATGCTTACTTAATGGAAAATGGTATAATGGAAATAAATGAGTTTTGGGGTCACCTAAATATGGGCTAAAACTCCATCTCTGTCATTTTATAACTGTGGTATGTTGGGCAATTTTCTTAAATTGTTGGCTCCAATTTCCACAACTGTAAGGTGAGAATAATATTGCTTTCTTCTTAAGGTCTTTGAAAAAATTAGGAAGCTTTTTTAACAACCTGGTTTGTAGAAGACTTTCAAAGAGTATTATGTTCTTTCCATTTTTCTTTTATGTCAGTGCATCCTTATTACTATAATAATTCCTGGAATTTATAGCCCAGCAAGTATAAAATTCAATGTTGAACATAACTGGCAAATATTTTAACAAAGTTAAAAGAGGTTTTTAAAAATCCCTCAAAATAATAGCATAAGTAAAATAATGTTGGTCTTAAAAGAGATTAAGGAACCCAACCTAAAGATTATAGCCATCTAAAATTCCACTCCCTAAAATAGCTTTTTGATTTTTCACATCAGAGAATTCTGGACAATTGTTTAAAACTGTTGTAAAAGTTATCATCCCAGAGGTGATATGATGTGCTTCTAATCTCTCCCTATCCCACTTTTATCCTGCAAAGTTACTTGTTCAAACACAGAGTTGTTTATATCACTTTCTTCTCTTAAACCTGTCTCCCACATGCCTATAACAAAAAGTTTAAACCCCTTAGCAAGACAATCTAAGATTTTCCCAATCTCCAAAGTATATCTCTAATTCAATCTCCTAGCACTCTGAGTACTACAGATCAGCTTCGCTGAACTATTTGTGCTTTGCAATATATTTGTATACCCCTGTTCATTATATTGTTCTTCCTGCTCACATCTCTTCTTGGCTGGGTGAAACCTTATCCATCTTTCAAATCTTGGCCCCAGTGTTGTGTCGTGTGTTCCATGGAAAGTAAGTCACTCTTTCTCTGTTCCTATAATGCTTTGTTATAATTCCTACTTCTGCCTTATGTTATAGCTAGTTGTATGTCTAGAATCCTAGCTGTATTATGAGCTCAATTCAATCTATATTCAAAGTACAGAGCCTATATTTACCAGATACAGTGAATACCTTATGATTGCACAAATATGTTGAAAATAAGGAAGATTAATTATTGTGAGCTTCTAAAGGAAGATAAATGTAAAGTGAATGTTAAACTTGTAAGGTGGAAAATATATGTGCTCTAATAAAAGACAATGAAAAAGTTGTGTTAGTTGTTATGAATGCCAAGGCCAGTGCTTTGAGGGCTTGAAAAAGCAAAAGTATCAGCAAACAAGAACAAATGGGTAGAGACGACCTAGGGAGAGGCAGTGGAAGCTAAAGAAAGCAGGAACAACTGATCCTTAATCCCCTATTTTTCCCACATGGTCTTTCCCGGAAAATTCAGCCCCCAGGAAACAGCTCCTAATTTGATTCAGTTCTGTAGCACACAAAATCTTTAGCATTTTGGGGATGCCTAACTAAAGTTCTTAACGTTGCCTTTCCTTGCCACTAAACTATAAGCTTCCTGAAAGCTGAAATTACATCATTACCCTCAATCCATGTATATACATCAGAAAGTTTTTGTTGAATTAAATGACCAAAAAAAGACCTTAAATCCCTAACCCTGAGTTTGACTTTGTTGGAACAGACCATGAAATGGTACTACGAAGGTGAGGGCCTTTATTATTCATCTGGTCCTCCCTTTTATCTATCTCTGCCTCCAGAAATACTCCTTTATTCATTTATCTTATTTTCATTGAGCCTGCTAAACGGTGGTCCCTGTTAAGGTGCTTGGATATAACAGAGAACAAGACAAAGTCCTTAACTTAATAGAGCTTACTTCTTGCTGAAGGAGACAGATAAACAATGAGTAAACAAATACAAAATAACATATCTCAAGGAGTGATAACTGCTGGGAAGAAAATGAAAGCTCAGTATGGGTCACAGAGCGATGGAGTAGCAACAGGAAATGATTTTCCCTAGAATTGTCAGGAAAGGCATCACTGAGCAGGTGCTCAATGATCTGAGGCACACATATTGTGAGGAATAAAGCCACGTGGTGATGCTGCAGTTAGAATATTCCAAGACTTTCTCAACTAATATTGATGCTGTTCTTAAGCTCATTTGCCACATTACTTGCAGTAAAATCTGATTCATAGAGCATAATTTTTTCTTCATAGTTCTTCAGCATCCATTACCAATTATTTTGTTAGTCTCTGAACATTTTCTTTTAATAGTTATTCAATTACTCACTAATATCTGAAATAAAATATGGTTCCTGTTAATTTTCAGGTTATTTTTTCCATAGACATATTGAAAATTAGAATCCCCTTTGCTTAATTGTCTCTGTTCTTTCTCCCTCTATAAAGTCTCATTAAGTTTATTGCCCATCCACAGGTTTGATGGTTGGCATTGAGAGCCAGCAGCAAAGTGAAGATTGTCTCATATAGGCTTCAGTACATGGCATTCAAGGAGCATTCCTCTTGGTCAGGTGCAGTGGCTCATGCCGGTAATCCCAGTGCTTTGGGAGGCTGAAGTGGGTGGATCACCTGAGGCCAGGAGTTTGAGACCAGCCTGGCCAATGTGGTGAAGCCCTGTCTCTACTAAAAAATACAAATATTAGCCAGGAATCGTGGCACATGCCTGTAATCCCAGGTACTCAGGTAGGCTGAGGCATGAGAATTGCTTGAACCTGGGAGGCCGAGGCTGCAGTGAGCTGAGATCGCATCATTGCACTCCAGCCTGAACATAGCAAGACTTTGTCTCAAAAAAAAAAAAAAAAAAAAAGGCATTCCTCTCAGGTTCATTCTATTCAAGACACATTTATTGAATGCCTACTATGTGTCAAGTGCTGCTTTACCTGTCTAGGATCTATCAGTGAGCAAAATATTGAAGATTCCCTCCCTTTATGAAGCTCACATTCTTGTAGGGGGAAACAGATGATAAACATAAGACAGACACTAATTACAAAGTATTAATAAAGTCTGATGAGTTCTATGGAAAAAAGACAATATTGAACCATGTGTGAAGGAATTGCTGGCATGGGGCTGCCGGTGCTAAGGAGCACTTTGTACTTTACAGCTAAAGGGCTGCATGAAGAGAGATGCCAGGTAGGTTTAGATTTCCAGTGTGGCTGGAGTGCAGGTTAACTCAAAGAAGAGTTGTAGAGGAACAGAAAAGACAGACAATTGAAACTGATCCTGTAAGGCCTTGGAGGCCACTGTGATGTCATTGGCTTCCATTTGGAGTGGGTTTTACTTTCCCTGGAATACAGATAGCCTCTATGGCCTTGCTGTCTTTCAATACTAGTCTGAAAAAAATGCACTTCTAAAGTAATTAGGGCTAATCATCTTCATAATTGAAGTTACATGCTACTTTGGAATTGACATTGTGTTTTTACATACATTCACCCATTTAATTCTCCAAAATCCTTAAGTTAATATTATGTCAGTTTTTCAAAGAGAAAACTGACATTTGAAAATGTAAAGGAACCGCCTTAGTTTCCCTGCTAAGGTATAAAGGATCAGAATCCAATTTCTATTCAGGAACATTTCATTGGAGCAATCTCCACCACCCTCACTATTACCTTTCTATATTCAGTGACACTCTTCTTTTTCTACGACTACCTCACCAGCCATTGAACTGATACACTCTTGTTCATTCTTTTCTTACCTTGGCAATAGTCAGTCTGACCATATAGCATCCCTGTTTCAATGAGTTCCCAATGACTTTAGTGGTCTGCAGGACTCTAAATGAGTGAGCTTCTCACACACACCCTGGCACATCGTCCATCTCTCTTCTTTGTGCAATAGTGACATTCATTCTCTTTTATCCTCAGTCTTGCTGCAGGTCTATTGCAAATGGTGTTCCTTCTACCTTGAAAAAAAAACTTCATTTCCCTAATAATTTCTACTTTTCATACCTCAGCTCAATCATTTCCTCATATCACCCTTTTCTGGCATTCCTGGGGTTTCAAA